>NC_091208.1:10665825-10678325 GCF_040958095.1 Procambarus clarkii | reverse complement strand
TCCATGGTTGAAATCGCCCATGATTAGGAGTCTGGAGCCATTCCTGCAGGCAACTGAAGCTGCTCTCTCTATTATATTAATGGTTGCCATGTTGTTCCTATCAAACTCCTGTCTAGGTCTTCTGTCATTTAGGGGAGGGTTGTAAATGACTGCCACTATTATCTTAGGTCCACCCATTGATATAGTTCCTGTTTTGTAATCTCTGAATCCGTCACAGCCCGGAATTTCCATCTCATCAAAACTCCAATCCTTCCTTATCAGCAGGGCCACTCCTCCACCTCCTCTCCCTTCCCTCTCTTTCCTTACTATATAGTAGTCCTTTAAAAACACAGCATCTGTTATGACTCCTGACAATTTTGTTTCTGTTAGTCCTATTACATCAGGGTTTTCTTCCTGCACCCTTTCTGCCAGTTCACTTGCTTTATTGGTAATCCCATCAATGTTTGAGTACATTACCTTGAAGCTCACTTTCTTATATCCAATTTCACCCTCATTCCCCACAAGTGTAGGAAGTTGTTATATGGTCATTGCTACTTGGGTAGGCTCCTCGTCCTGTACGTGTGTGTGTGTGTGTGTGTGTGTGTGTGTGTGTGTGTGTGTGTGTGTGTGTGTGTGTGTGTGTGTGTGTGTGTGTGTGTGTGTGTGTGTGTGTGTGTGTGTGTGTGTGCGTGCGTGCGTGCGTGCGTGCGTGCGTGTGTGTGTGTGTGCGTGTGTGTGTGTGTAGTCTTAATATAAATACTAAGGCATTCTCGAGTCTTTATTAACACAGTTTATATATATACATTATTTACGCATAACTATTTGCGCTTGTGCAGGTGATGAGTCACAATAACGTGGCTGAAGTATGTTGACCAGACCACACACTAGAAGTTGAAGGGACGACGACGTTTCGGTCCGTCCTGGACCATTCTCAAGTCGATTGTGTGATTGTGTGTCACAATCGACTTGAGAATGGTCCAGGATGGACCGAAACGTCGTCGTCCCTTCAACTTCTAGTGTGTGGTCTGGTCAACATATTTGCGCTTCTTGATAGGGGGAGTTATGATGAATAGGTCAGTATCCTCTGAAGAATCCTCTTGAATTTTACGCTTGCTAGGATTTTTGGCAGAGGGAGGTTTGGGTTTTTCTAATGGCGAAGTCAGTGATGGTTCTTCTCCTTCGATGGTTCCGTCGTCGAAGGAAAATGAGCTTGAGTTGTCCAGGCTGGAAGGATCTTAGCTGGGTACAGGCACAGCCGGTCCACTTCCCCCAGCGATTGCAGCACACACGATGATGAGGTTGCAGTTGCGACTCCTGAGCGCCCTCTGCAAATTCACTATCATCTCCCCGAAATTTGACATCCAGTCATCTATTGAGTCACGAGTTGCACCAATTCCGTACGGGAGGACGAATTCGATTATAATCCTTGGAATTCACCACCACCCTCCCCAGAGTAGTTAGGGAGGCCTTAAGCCAGAATCTGCGATTCTGTGCTGTGTCCAGAGAGAGACCTGGAGTGTAATGTCTGTCACTACTGCGAGCCATTTGTTCCCTGGCAATGAGATTACTCTCAATCGGGGGACCCGCGCCGAACGTCGAGATGAGTGCGGCAGTACCAGGGAAGCGAGCCCTCATTCGGATCCGAGTCCATATGATTCGTTGGGAGTGGGGCTGGTCTCACCACAACGTCACCGAGGGAGTCGCGAGATGCACCGACTGCCCTGTTTACATATGAAAGAGGCGTCCGTTCAATTGCAGCGTGGGGATAGGCGCGCCAGAGTGCAGAAGCGAGTCCATAGGGGAGTACCATAGTTGCCGGGAGCTCGTACTCGAGGATGTCTTGACGACGCAGGAGTTCGACGTCGAGGACGTCCCCCTCTATCACCTGCAGTTCGGACGAGAGTGACATGATGGCTGGGGGGTGGAGAGAGAACTGTTCGCTGGTTCGAGTGTTAACACCACGGTGTGAGCCTGGGCTTAAGTATACGGCGGTGGCAGTAGGGGATAAGAGGAGATGGTGTGTGGCGGGGGGAATAATGGGGAAAGTTCAAGGCCCCTCCTCCTCCTCCACAGGTGTAGAGAAACTTTCATATAGGTCTCGGGACACTTCAAACGATGTGATCAGATCACTTCACCTGAAGGTTAATTGTTCCATTCTTCGTATTTCAGCCAGAATTTCATCTTGAGAATAAGAAGCATATTTTTGACTGGCCTCGTTAAAGGAATTAGAAAATCGTTCTGTTGGAGCGCTCGTCATGTATCGGTCATAGGCTTTCCACAGAGCCGAAATTACACTACATTTGTGACTCACATCAGAGTGATAACTTTCTGTAGTCACGAGTCTCTTCAATAATAATAATCTGGTCTTTTCTTCCACAGCAGCCAAATGGGATGTTTCCTCCATGATAATTCTTCAGTAACTAATTTGATATATAACTTCTATTGGTGTTTAATAGGCCTCTCAAACTGGCCCGTCCACAACAGCACCCCCTTCCAGCTGATGCCTCGCACGAAGGTCGGCTCCATTTGGACGTATTTCAATAATGTTCGTACATCTGACAACTCACTTTTTTTTAATTGAGCCTTAGAATGCCCCAATTTTTTAATTATATCCAAAATATTTAAATTCTGTACGGGGCTTAATAAATTTCCCCTCGAGTCCCAGACAATATCAGGATGGTCTCTGAACAGTTGAATTAAAGACTTAACGTAAGGAAGTTCGGCTACCTTGCAATGAACGTTAATTAAGTCATCTAAACTGAGCACCGCCCTACTCCCACTTTTTTTTTGTGATATATACAAGAGTTGTTACATTCTTGTACAACATTCTTGTACATTCTTGCTTCTTCTGTTCTTGTCCATGTCCTTGTTGAGAGTCATGAATACCTGCATTTCAGCAGGTAATGGCTCTGTATTATTTGTTTTCTTTACATTGGCGCGGCGGGGGAAAAGCTTTCGCGCCGCCTCAGAGGGGCGCTTTCGGGCGCCGTCCCAGAAGGGCGCTTTTTGCTGGCGCGGGCGGGCTGTAAGAGGCGGGCATGGGCGCGACTCGCGACCTTACGGGTCTTCCTACTTTCACTAGGAAAGGTGGTGTTGTTGTTCTCACTGGGCACCTGTTGGCTTAAACCACCGACTCCATCGTTTTTGTTAATTGGTGAGGTCAGGTTCCTGGTAGCGTCAACAGCCGCAGTTTTGTTTGCTTTAAAAAGATACTTTTCTGCAGCTACCCGTGGAATGAGGCAATATTCTCGCACCATATTGCGTACCTTTATTTTATTAGAGATGTAATTAATGACACAGCAAGAGGGAGTAAGGCCGCTAGTATTGTCCCACCCTTGCGAGACGTTAGTATAGATTTCTTTACGTGTAATGGAGTCCTCTTGCGAGCAACAGAACATATGTCGTTTTTATCAAGGTCTTAATAAGTTTATCGCGTTTACGACGTGATAAATTAGTGAGAAGGAACAATAACTCGTGGTGTTTTTCAACGAGGGACTGTTCCCATGCTGGCATTATTTAGAATAATGATATCGTGAGATTTGACCCACGAATTAGAAGTGGCTGGATATCCTCGCCAGTTCACATAATATTCTCGCTGTCCACCGGCAGTTGTCCTGGACCTGAGAATACTTACAGGAAAATGTTCAGGCAATGTGACGGCTATCAGTTCCTGTTCGTAAAATAGACCACTAATAACCTCACCGCTTAAATCTCCGATTTTATAGGTGGGTACACGTTGTTCCGTGTTCCACTCTAGCACTTTAAAAATTTCCTTTGTATTTTGTGGCCAAAAACTTTTGTGAAATGTATTTCTCCGTTTTGCTAATCGTACATACGTTCCAAACTTCAAACACGGACTAATGGGAGAGTGTGAAGGGCTCTTGTTTATATACATCGTTTTAAACTGTCTCCGAATATCGTCAATCTTACGCAGGTTGTGAACAACTTGTGGAGTGCTTTTTATTATTCTGTGATATGTATTATTATAAACGTCCACGACTTTCGAGAGAACGTCTAAATATTTTAAAGAATTAGCTTGAGTCATATAACGGTAAAGCTTATGCTTCAGTGCTCGTATGGTACGCTCCACAATGCTCGCTTTCATATCAGAGAAAACACTGAATATCATAATGTGTTTCTTATTTAAATAATTTTGGATAGTTTTATTATAAAACTCCGTCCCCCGATCAGTGAAAATCCACCTCACTCCTCGAAATTCTGGTTTTTCTAATATATTACTTAACGCCCGCAACATATGTTTGGAATCTTTTTTTTTAATAAAGTTTCAACGCTCATTAAACGTGAGAAAACATCCACACACACCAACAGATATTTGACATAATTATTATATTGCCGTAAATTGCCAAAATCCCCGAGGTCACAGACAATAATCACACTTGGTTTGGTGCTAAAAATTTTCGACGGGGGAAACGTACCCTATTTTCTCTGTGAAGAGTAAATGACCTCTCACCTCGAAGAAATTCTTTCGTGTCATCTAGCGTAATGCTAGAGTCTATCATTTTCGATTGGTGGAAAAGTTTTCATACATTGCCAGTGAAACCAGCCGGTGATGAAATGTTATTAAATTCACGCTTGAGAGCCAGCCTCTTAAGTGGCGTTAGAGTCATGGTGTCGCCCGCTCTCACCAAGTGTACACAACTTCGCACGGGCCCTCGTCGTCTATGCGAGATCGCTACTACAATACTTCAGGCGCCGTTAAATCCAGTAAAAGATAACAGTAATTATTCTCTATAGTTGCTCAACGATAAATTTTCACAAATTCGTTCACAGTATCTCGCCCGAAAATCTGTCTTCACAAAATTTCAAGTTGACTTAGGTCTCTTTGTTTCAGCAAAATATAATGACTATAATTCAAACATATCGTTCTGGCAAATTTTCCCTGAGGAAACACATTTTGACTCACTAAAAGAGCAGAAATCCCATCGTGTCTGCCTCGAATAAAAATATTGGCAATAATCTGAATTTGAACAGCTTCAGGAAACAAATCTTTAATTATACATAATATTGATTCTTTCGTGTAAGGATTCTGAAAGTCTGCTGGATTGATCAAACCCTTAATAGGCATAATAGTGTCTCGTAAAGTGGCTATTTGCAATAAGGGATGAGAAAAGTTATCCACACTTGAAACTATAATTTTGAAAAATTTATGTCGGTATTTTAAGTACAATTTAGTAATTAAAAAAGTTTTGCCACTATTAGTGAATCCGGCCAGGCTGTTTAAAGATGTCTATGTCACTTTCAGAAACGACCATACGCTTCTCCATAATCTTAATTACAATGCTTTATTAGTGGAAGCACGATATATAATATATATATATATATATATATATATATATATATATATATATATATATATATATATATATATATATATTGTGACGATAATCTCCTTCAAGAGATTGAGCCTGCTCTTCCTCCAAAATACGTCGCTACAAATCTATATACAACTACTATGGAAGAAATATCCAACAACGACAACAACATCTCCAAGGTTTGCCAGAGAGCAAAACGTATGCAGCCAGGAACACCTGCTCCACCTCGAACCGCCAAACTACCTGTCTTGTCGCCAGCTCATCGCTGATTGGCTGCGGGTCCAGCTGCAACTGCACTCCACCCACCACACTACTTGATGTCTGGGGCCGCCACGACCTCAGTCCTCAGAATATCCCGTGCTTTCGACAAGTTAACACGTCTCGTTGGTAGACTAAGCCCCAGGCTTACGTGTACTAAGAGAGGTGATAGCTTGAAGCCAATATTCCTGCACCTATTTACTTTGTTTGTCATACACTTGTTATTTGCTCACTTGTCTTAACGTAACTTTTCATTTTGTCATTTGATTATTCTTATTATTTTGATTGATTGATTTTATTATACGAATTTGTATGTCCATTTATTCATGTTTTGCTTTTTATAACGTAATTAAAATTTCATTGTTAAAATTTACTTGTGTCTTCTCCTTACCTTACCACAGACGAAGTTCCAGAATTTCTATTTTTTTTGTTTCTATGTGACGAGGCCATACCCCTAGCTTTGAACAGCCGAACACCAACGCGTTACCGTCACATATTATATATATATATATATATATATATATATATATATATATATATATATATATATATATATATATATATGTCGTACCTAGTAGCCAGAACTCACTTCTCAGCCTACTATTCAAGGCCCGATTTGCCTAATAAGCCAAGTTTTCCTGAATTATTATATTTACTATAATTTTTTTCTTATGAAATGATAAAGCAACCCTTTTCTCTATGTATGAGGTCAATTTTGTTTTATTGGAGTTAAAATTAACGTAGATATATGACCGAACCTAACCAACCCTACCTAACCTAACCTAACCTATATTTATAGGTAAGGTTAGGTTAGGTAGCCAAAAAAAGCTAGGTTAGGTTAGGTTAGGTAGGTTAGGTAGACGAAAAAACATTAATTCATGAAAACTTGGCTTATTAGGCAAATCGGGCCTTGAATAGTAGGCTGAGAAGTGCGTTCTGGCTATTAGGTACGACATATATATATATATATATATATATATATATATATATATATATGTCGTACCTAGTAGCCAGAACTCACTTCTCAGCCTACTATTCAAGGCCCGATTTGCCTAATAAGCCAAGTTTTCCTGAATTAATATATTTACTATAATTTTTTTCTTATGAAATGATAAAGCAACCCTTTTCTCTATGTATGAGGCCAATTTTTTTTTATTGGAGTTAAAATTAACGTAGATATATGACCGAACCTAACCAACCCTACCTAACCTAACCTAACCTATATTTATAGGTAAGGTTAGGTTAGGTAGCCAAAAAAAGCTAGGTTAGGTTAGGTTAGGTAGGTTAGGTAGACGAAAAAACATTAATTCATGAAAACTTGGCTTATTAGGCAAATCGGGCCTTGAATAGTAGGCTGAGAAGTGCGTTCTGGCTATTAGGTACGACATATATATATATATATATATATGTCGTACCTAGTAGCCAGAACTCACTTTTTGGCCTACTATGCAAGGCCCGATTTGCCTACTAAGCCAAGTTTTCCTGAATTAATATATTTTTTCTAATTTTTTTCTTATGAAATGATAAAGCTACCCATTTCATTATGTATGAGGTCAATTTTTGTTTATTGGAGTTAAAATTAACGTAGATATATGACCGAACCTAACCAACCCTACCTAACCTAACCTAACGTATCTCTATAGGTTAGGTTTGGTTAAGAAGCCGAAAAAGTTAGATTAGGTTAGGTTAGGTAGGTTAGGTAGTCGGAAAACAATTAATTCATGAAAACTTGGCTTATTAGGCAAATCGGGCCTTGCATAGTAGGCTCAGAAGTGCATTCTGGCTACTAGGTACGACATATATATATATATATATATATATATATATATATATATATATATATATATATATATATATATGTCGTACCTAATAGCCAGAACGCACTTCTCAGCCTACTATTCAAGGCCCGATTTGCCTAATAAGCCAAGTTTTCATGAATTAATGTTTTTTCGTCTACCTAACCTACCTAACCTAACCTAACCTAGCTTTTTTTGGCTACCTAACCTAACCTTACCTATAAATATAGGTTAGGTTAGGTTAGGTAGGGTTGGTTAGGTTCGGTCATATATCTACGTTAATTTTAACTCCAATAAAAAAAAATTGACCTCATACATAGAGAAAAGGGTTGCTTTATCATTTCATAAGAAAAAAATTATAGTAAATATATTAATTCAGGAAAACTTGGCTTATTAGGCAAATTGGGCCTTGAATAGTAGGCTGAGAAGTGAGTTCTGGCTACTAGGTACGACATATATATATATATATATATATATATATATATATATATATATATATATATATATATATATATATGTTGTACCTAGTAGTCAGAACTCACTTCTCAGCCTACTATGCAAGGCCCGATTTGCCTAATAAGCCAAGTTTTCATGAATTAATTGTTTTTCGACTACGTAACCTACTTAACCTAACCTAACCTAATTTTTTCGGCCACTTAACCTAACCTAACCTATAAAGATAGGTTAGGTTAGGTTAGGTAGGGTTGGTTAGGTTCAATCATATATCTACGTTAATTTTAACTCCGTTAAAAAAAAATTGACCTCATACATTGTGAAAAATATATATATGATGTTTTTTTTTTGGATGATGGCACTATAGCTGGCACCGTAGACCATCTCTTGGCAGATATCAGGAAAATAAGAGAGCAAGAAGTAAGCCTGGGTCTTGTCCTGAACCCTTTCAAGTGTGAAGTAGTCTCATCCAACTCAGACATCGTAGCTAGAATAAGTTCTGCCTTGCCTGGAGCCCATGTCATTAGGGCCGAGGACAGCACCCTCCTTGGAGCCCCCCCTCGGGTCTAACGCCATTGAGGAGATCCTTGACAAGAAAATCGCAGACCTTAGGAGGATGGAAGACAGAATAGGTGACATCGATGCCCACGATGCTTTTTATCTCACCAAATGCTTATCCCTTCCGAGGCTAACCTACTTTCTGAGGTGCTCCCCATCTTACAACAGCCGAAAGCTTGAAGAGTATGACCTCTTACTGAAGACCATGCTGGAAAAAGTTGTTAACCTCTCCCTCAACGAATGCCAGTGGAAACAAGCCACTCTTCCTGTTAGGCTCGGTGGCTTGGGTGTCCGCACTGCTACCCAAATTGCTGTCCCAGCCTTCCTGTCTTCCTCCTCAGCATCAGATGACCTGGTTAAGGAAATTCTAAATGACACCCTGAGTGATGTAGCGGGGATACAGGACCCCCACTACACGGAATGCGACACGAAATGGGGTGCCATGGCAGACCCAGCACTCAGACCAGCCATGCCAAAAGCCAAGAAACAATCCAGCTGGGACGGCCCCATTGTAGACAAAGAAGCCACAGCTTTGCTGGAGGCAGCAACAACCCCCAGTGATCGTGCACGCCTCACAGCTGTGCAGGCTCCCCATGCAGGGGACTTCCTTTTGGCAGTGAAAGAGACAAGTCAGGCAAGTACAGGGAATTAGATCATCGGTACAACTTCGTTCCAATTGGGTCTGAGACCCTAGGCCCATGGGAAGAGAGTGCAAGAAGGTTTCTTAAGGATCTTGGTTCCAAGCTCATTGACACCAGAAGAGATCCTAGAGTGGCAAGTTTTCTCTTTCAGCGCCTCAGTGTCGCGATCCAGAGGGAGTATGCTCGCTGCATCCTCGGTTCCTGCCCGGCATCGGAGGAGTTCGAGGAAATCTACAGCCTCTAGGAAGCGAGCTTTTTTTTGTGTCCTCTTAATGTTAATTTTTTGTATAAAATCAGATATGTAACTGTATAACCTTGCATAATAAACACCATAAAAAAGGGGGGTGGTAGGAGAAGCAAACACTCTTACGTATTCAGAGTTAAATTGCAAGTTTTTCCCTGAATGCTCTGTGTTCCCTTCTCTGAGGCTGTGAGTCCCTATAATTGCACCAGAGGTGGTACCCCCCCCCCTATATATATATATATATATATATATATATATATATATATATATATATATATATATATATATATATATATATATATATATATATGATTTTGATTTGTATGTCAACCCTTAAATACATTTCCTCTGGCAACACTCTACCTTCCACTTCCCACAACAAATCAGCTTAACGGTTCTAGCCCTCCTAAGGCAGCTGGCCGGTGAAAGTATTCTTTAGATCGTATAAGAAGATATACGTTTGTTTTCCCCCACTAGCCAGCCTAAACATTTACATATATTGGCAACCCCTTCGAACCTGACCTGACCTGAAAATGCTGAGAGTACCACCACTACAGTCTCATTAGTTATTGTCTCGTGAACGTGTGCACCTCTCTCTGCAAGTAGCAGTCTACCAGTACTACCTGCAGTTACTACCAGCCACCACTAGCAGTTACTACCAGCCACTCTACAAGATACTACCAGCCACTCTACAAGATACTACCAGCCACTCTACAAGATACTACCAGCCACTCCTATGTCCGGGGGACACTAGTGAGTATTTAATAATTTGTTTAGAATGATTACCGAGTGCGAGACAAATAGTTGCTGTGTAAGTGTACTTACTATTTTGTGCGTGTGCGTGTCTGTACTTCCCTAGTTGTATTCGCCTAGTTGAGCTTAAAGGGTTGTTTAGTTAGATTATGTATAGAAAATACTTCCCTAGTTGTATTCACCTAGTTGTGCTTGAAGGGTGGGGGGGGGCTAAGACAAATAGTTACCGTGTTAGTGTATTTACTATTTGTGTTTGTTTGTTTGTGTGTGTACTCACCTAATTGTGCTTGCGGGGGTTGAGCTCTGGCTCT
Organism: Procambarus clarkii; assembly: GCF_040958095.1. NCBI lineage: Eukaryota > Metazoa > Arthropoda > Malacostraca > Decapoda > Cambaridae > Procambarus > Procambarus clarkii. Next base: position 10,667,999 of record NC_091208.1, on the reverse strand, counting down.
TTGGTCCCGCCTCTCAACCGTCAATCAACTGGTGTACAGATTTCTGAGCCTACTGGGCTCTATCATATCTACACCTGAAACTGTGTATGGAGTCAGCCTCCACCACATCACTTCCTAGTGCATTCCATTTACTAACTACTCTGACACTGAAAAAGTTCTTTCTAATGTCTCTGTGGCTCATTTGGGTACTCAGCTTCCACTTGTGTCCCCTTGTTCGCGTCCCTCCAGTGTTGAATAGTTCATCCTTGATTACCCGGTCGATTTCCCTGAGGATTTTGTAGGTTGTGATCATGTCTCCCCTTACTCTTCTGCCTTCCAGTGTCGTAAGGTGCATTTCCCGCAGCCTTTCCTCGTAACTCATGCCTCTTAGTTCTGGAACTAGTCTAGTGGCATACCTTTGGACTTTTTCCAGCTTCGTATTTTGCTTGACAAGGTACGGCCTCCATGCTGGGGCCGCATACTCCAGGATTGGTCTTACATATGTGGTGTACAAGATTCTGAATGATTCCTTACACAGGTTCCTGAACGCTCTTCTGATGTTAGCCAGCCTCGCATATGCCGCAGACGTTATTCTTTTTATGTGGGCTTCAGGAGACAGGTTTGGTGTGATATCAACTCCTATATCTTTCTCTCTGTCTGTTTCATTAAGTGCTTCATCTCCTATTCTGTATCCTGTGTCTGGCCTCCTGTTTCCACTGCCTAAATTCATTACTTTGCATTTACTCGGGTTGAACTTAAACAACCATTTGTTGGACCATTCACTCAATCTGTCTAGGTCATCTTGTGGCCTCCTACTATCGTCCTCTGTTTCAATCCTCCTCATAATTTTTGCATCGTCGGCAAACATTGAGAGGAACGAATCTATACCCTCTGGGAGATCATTTACATATACCAGAAACAGTATTGGTCCAAGGACTGACCCCTGCGGGACTCCACTTGTAACGTCTCGCCAATCTGAGACCTCACCCCTCACACAGACTCGTTCTCTCCTGTTGCTTAGGTACTCCTCTATCCACCGGAGTACCTTCCCTTTCACTCCAGCCTGCGTCTCCAACTTTCGCACTAGCCTCTTGCGTGGCACTGTATCAAAGGCTTTCTGACAATCCAAAAATATGCAGTCTGCCCACCCTTCTCTTTCTTGCCTTATTTTTGTTGCCTGGTCGTAGAATTCAAGTAACCCTGTGAGGCAGGACCTGCCATCCCTGAAACCATGTTGATGCTGTGTTACAAAGTTCCTTCGCTCCAGATGCTCCACTAGTTTTTTTCGCACAATCTTCTCCATCAGCTTGCATGGTATGCAGGTTAGGGACACAGGCCTGTAGTTCAGTGCCTCCTGTCTATCCCCTTTCTTGTATATCGGGACTACGTTAGCTGCTTTCCAAATATCTGGCAGTTAACCTGTTGCCAGTGATTTGTTATACACTATGGAGAGTGGTAGGCACAGTTCTCCTGCTCCTTCCTTTAGAACCCAAGTGGAGATTCCATCTGGGCCTATAGCCTTTATCACATCCAACTCTAGTAAACACTTCCTTACTTCCCCGCTGGTAATCTCAAACTCTTCCAGTGGTTCCTGGTTAGCTATTCCCACACTTACCTCTGGAATTTCTCCTTGCTCTAAGGTGAAGACCTCCTGGAATTTCTTATTCAATTCCTCACACACTTCCTTGTCATTTGTAGTGAATCCTTCCGCCCCTATCCTTAATTTCATAACCTGTTCCTTTACTGTTGTTTTTCTCCTGATGTGGCTATGCAACAATTTAGGCTGAGTCTGAGTTTAGGCTGCGATGTCATTTTCGTATTGTCTTTCTACCTCTCTTCTCATCCTGACATATTCATTCCTGGCATTCTGGTATCTTTCTCTGCTCTCCAGTGTCCTGTTATTCCTATTGTTTCTCCATGCCCTTTTACTTTGCTGCTTAGCTAGCCCACATCTCTGATTAAACCATGGGTTTCTCATTTTCATTTCTCTGTTTTCCTTTTGGACTGGGACAAACTTGTTTGCTGCGTCCTTGCACTTCTGTGTGATGTAATCCATCATATCTTGGGCCGTCTTTCCCCAGAGCTCTGTTTCCCATGCTATATCTGTTAGGAATTTTCTTATCCCTCATAGTTTCCCTTTCGGTATGCTAACCTTTTGGTTTCGGTATCCCTCCTCGAGTTCAATAACCCTTCTT
>NC_091208.1:10648325-10660825 GCF_040958095.1 Procambarus clarkii | reverse complement strand
ACCACTTCCCCACCGGCACTCGGATGGTAATCTTGGGCATAGCATTTTATCAAATCACCTCATTCTTTGGGGCACACGTGAGGAACACAAATGCAAACAAGCCTGAATGGTCCCCAGGACTATATACAACTGAAAACTCACACCCCAGAAGTGACTCGAACCCATACTCCCACAACTGGTATGTACAGGGACGCCTTAATCCGCTTGACCATCACGACCGGACTAAGGAAGTGATAGCCGAGGCTATATGAACCACTTCCCCGCCGGCACTCGGATGGTAATCTTGGGCATAGCATTTTATCAAATCACCTCATTCTTTGGGGCACACGTGAGGAACACAAATGCAAACAAGCCTGAATGGTCCCCAGGACTATATACAACTGAAAACTCACACCCCAGAAGTGACTCGAACCCATACTCCCACAACTGGTATGTACAGGGACGCCTTAATCCGCTTGACCATCACGACCGGACTAAGGAAGTGATAGCCGAGGCTATATGAACCACTTCCCCGCCGGCACTCGGATGGTAATCTTGGGCATAGCATTTTATCAAATCACCTCATTCTGGGAGTATGAGTATGGGTTCGAGTCACTTCTGGGGTGTGAGTTTTCAGTTGTATATAGTCCTGGGGACCATTCAGGCTTGTTTGCATTTGTGTTCCTCACGTGTGCCCCAAAGAATGAGGTGATTTGATAAAATGCTATGCCCAAGATTACCATCCGAGTGCCGGCGGGGAAGTGGTTCATATAGCCTCGGCTATCACTTCCTTAGTCCGGTCGTGATGGTCAAGCGGATTAAGGCGTCCCTGTACATACCAGTTGTGGGAGTATGGGTTCGAGTCACTTCTGGGGTGTGAGTTTTCAGTTGTATATAGTCCTGGGGACCATTCAGGCTTGTTTGCATTTGTGTTCCTCACGTGTGCCCCAAAGAATGAGGTGATTTGATAAAATGCTATGCCCAAGATTACCATCCGAGTGCCGGCGGGGAAGTGGTTCATATAGCCTCGGCTATCACTTCCTTAGTCCGGTCGTGATGGTCAAGCGTGATTAAGGCGTCCCTGTACATACCAGTTGTGGGAGTATGGGTTCGAGTCACTTCTGGGGTGTGAGTTTTCAGTTGTATATAGTCCTGGGGACCATTCAGGCTTGTTTGCATTTGTGTTCCTCACGTGTGCCCCAAAGAATGAGGTGATTTGATAAAATGCTATGCCCAAGATTACCATCCGAGTGCCGGCGGGGAAGTGGTTCATATAGCCTCGGCTATCACTTCCTTAGTCCGGTCGTGATGGTCAAGCGGATTAAGGCGTCCCTGTACATACCAGTTGTGGGAGTATGGGTTCGAGTCACTTCTGGGGTGTGAGTTTTCAGTTGTATATAGTCCTGGGGACCATTCAGGCTTGTTTGCATTTGTGTTCCTCACGTGTGCCCCAAAGAATGAGGTGATTTGATAAAATGCTATGCCCAAGATTACCATCCGAGTGCCGGCGGGGAAGTGGTTCATATAGCCTCGGCTATCACTTCCTTAGTCCGGTCGTGATGGTCAAGCGGATTAAGGCGTCCCTGTACATACCAGTTGTGGGAGTATGGGTTCGAGTCACTTCTGGGGTGTGAGTTTTCAGTTGTATATAGTCCTGGGGACCATTCAGGCTTGTTTGCATTTGTGTTCCTCACGTGTGCCCCAAAGAATGAGGTGATTTGATAAAATGCTATGCCCAAGATTACCATCCGAGTGCCGGCGGGGAAGTGGTTCATATAGCCTCGGCTATCACTTCCTTAGTCCGGTCGTGATGGTCAAGCGGATTAAGGCGTCCCTGTACATACCAGTTGTGGGAGTATGGGTTCGAGTCACTTCTGGGGTGTGAGTTTTCAGTTATATATATATATATATATATATATATATATATATATATATATATATATATATATATATATATATATATATATATATATATATATATATATATATATATATATATATATGTACATTTCTATTCAAATCATCATGTTCAGGTCAAGTGGGCAGTTTTTTCTGGTATGTTTTTCAGAGCACTGAGAGTTTGCAGTCCGGAATTTTTTGATTAAAAAATAGCAAATATATTTGAAATTGGGAAGAAGTTAAAATAACCAAAATCGATCTTGGATCTTGCGTTTGGTTCTGGGAACCGACCTGTGAGATTTATATTTATTTAATTTATATGAATATATATGGAATTTATATTTACGTTAATTTATATACTTCGATAGCAATTTGTATGATGTTAAGTGGACTGTATTTCTGCAATAATCTCATAATCTCACAAATCGATCCTCTACACATTAGGGGGATTTTATTAATTGAATATATGCAGCCAATCAAACTACAGAATTAACTACATACATTGAAGAGGTTCCTTATCTTATAGTACAGCAGGTTAGTCCACCAGGTATAACTAGGGTGTAGACACCAAATTATCCTCTTTGAGGTAGCTTCCATCATCCAGTAACTGGTGCACAAAATCTTCCTCGTCTTGACCTGTCAAAAGTGCGCTAGCTGTGAAGCCAGAATCCTATATATGACAAGCTATATCAGAGAAAACACTATACAGTACATGGAACATTGAAGACCTGGCTTAATTACCTTTAATATGAGGCGATTTCGTGCTCTAACCGGGGCACCCTATGTAATGACATTAATGGCCACTAATGATAGATAATGGGTTTCGGAAAGAACACTTAACTTGATTTGTAGACAGCGTGTTGATAATGGTACACTTCTGGTTTCCATAACACTACGTCCAAGTAAATTAACAGGAGCCGAATTTGCTCCCGTGTGAGCCTCTGGTCTAGTCTCAACAATGGCTGCATCTAACACTCCATACTATTGACGCCTGGCCGACATTGTCAAGATATGATAGGAGCCGAATTTGCTCCACGCGTCTCGGATGTGACACAACAATGGCTGCCCTCCTTCCTCACTCTGACGCCTGGCTTACATTGTCCACATTTCAGAAAGTGATAGAAGGGTCACATTTACTCTACTTTAATATTGATAATTAAGTTAATTTATATAAGATGTTTTTATGATGGTAAAGTCCAAAGACTAATGTATTTAAGAATAATTCCCACCATAGTAGGTGGAGAATATAATAGTATGTGGTGATGATATCCCGTTTTCTATAGACGGTAATTCCACTACAAGTTACGTTTTCTATGGGTAACTTGTTGGTACAATACAGCTATTATCTGTATGATATATTAAATGGTGTCGGATTTTCCGACATAATTCCCCAGGGGCTGCTCACGGGTCGAAGTCCTCTTTAGAACAGACGAACACCGATACTCCTCCTTCGAATTATTAGATTAATTTGATGTTAGTAGTTAGTAATCACACATTTGTGCGTCTGTTCGTACAGGACGGATGTCCCGTACTAGAGTTGCAGGGATTAGAAGTCTCATGCGATTTCATTTCCCTGTCAACCCTTGAAAGGCTAATATTCAAGCCTTAATACATATTATTTAACCCAGAAGACTGGATGTGATCAAGTACTACAGTCAAGTATGATTCAGGGACTGCAGTGAGATCAGTGACATTAGATATAACTTGAAGTTTATTCAGGTAACTGGTCACTGATATATAAACACTGAGGCCCATGGAATACATCTTGATTAAATAATAAATGTATCAAATCAGTCATCAGATTTATTGGGGTTTAATTTAGTTAATTGATTCAGAAGATTGAATAGCTCATCATTAAAGTAAAGTATGGTTCTGGGACTGCAGTGGGATCAGTGACATTGGTCGCAGTGACTTGTAGCTGTTTTAGGCTACTGTTCACTGATTTGCCACTGAGGCCTCATGAACTCATCTTCAGCTTTAAATGATGATACTAACATCAACCTCTGTTGGTATAGTCAGCTGTAATCTCCTTAGTATAATGCTACTGGAGAAATATAATCAGCTGACAAATTTAGATTTCTATTGGTATTGTTTATCTGCAGGCATAGGTCTCCTCAGGCTTGATTCTGGGCCTGAGAGTAATTTACCTCCTGCAGAGTTTAACATGGTTATGCCCTGATATTTAGTAGGGCTACCGATGAATTGATGGTAGTAGTCTGTCCCCACAAGGACAGCCATTTGGCATTTGATTTGCTCAAATTTACCTGCAGCTGCTTGATAATAGCTTTCCAGGTCAGCATAATCAACTGGAGATTGTTGTAACAAATCTTCACATTTCTTGATCTGTCTTGTTAAGTGGCCTTTCAGACCTGCAAGGGTTCTTTTCATTCTCCCTGCATTATCCATACTGGCTCGTTGGTGAAGCCTTGTGGGACTTGTACTTGGGCTGCTCATAATACTGAACAAGCTCTAATGGTAGCCTAGGGTAAAATTCTGCACTCACTAGGCAATAATCCTACCTCTACTAGAGGTTAGCACTTAAAATTAATACACATTATATATATACAATCATACACACTAATGATTTGAGTGATAAACCAGTGTCACTGGAAGTACCTTTAGGTTAGCTCTTCTATATCACCCTAGGATGGAATAGACACTAATTAATCACTCAAAGGTGTAATGATCATAAGTAAATTATTATATATACAACTCAACTCGAGTTGATAAAAATTACACCCAAAATAGGGTCTGGACCATTCATTAATGGTGTTAGGTTATTCAATATAGTACAACTGACTATGGTAATAATAGGACTAGGATGAGCAATAATAGTTCAACTAGTCATATCCTACCCTGTTGTGGGTTGGCAATTAGTAAATATTATACTGTGATCACTAGTGCAATATATATTAAATAATTCTCTATTTTGGAGAAATAATATACACAATTATTGAAAATAGCCTCTTAATTAGCCTCTATGAAACTTCTAATATTATCTAGAAGTATTAAATATTATTAGTGACCTCGCAAAATAAACTCCACAAAATTCGTAGATAATCTCTCGCGAAATTTAACACCACGAAATCCGTGAACAATCTTGCGAGGACACAGCCACTAATTTGGCTGGCTTCTATATTAGCGCTGTCATTTCACGAAATAACACGCCACCAAATATCTGTGGGTGTCCCTGAAACCGCTGATGAGGCTGAACTCAGTTGAGGGGGGGCTCCTGAGCTCCCACGAGGCTTCGCCGCTGTCTTTGACTGGCTTTGTTTAAATCACACTGCACTAGATATTTAATGAATCCACTGGTTAACTGGTTCATCCGGTACTAAGATGACCAAATGTGGGTTCAAAGGACCAAATATTCCGGTTCTGAAGGTCCAAATAATTCGGTTTCGAAGGACCAAATAATGTGGGAACCGACCTGTGAGATTTATATTTATTAATTTATATGAATTTATATTTACGTTAATTTATATACTTCGATAGCAATTTGTATGATGTTAAGTGGACTGTATTTCTGCAATAATCTCATAATCTCACAAATCGATCCTCTACACATTAGGGGGATTTTATTAATTGAATATATGCAGCCAATCAAACTACAGAATTAACTACATACATTGAAGAGGTTCCTTATCTTATAGTACAGCAGGTTAGTCCACCAGGTATAACTAGGGTGTAGACACCAAATTATCCTCTTTGAGGTAGCTTCCATCACCCAGTAACTGGTGCACAAAATCTTCCTCGTCTTGACCTGTCAAAAGTGCGCTAGCTGTGAAGCCAGAATCCTATATATGACAAGCTATATCAGAGAAAACACTATACAGTACATGGAACATTGAAGACCTGGCTTAATTACCTTTAATATGAGACGATTTCGTGCTCTAACCGGGCCACCCTATGTAATGACATTAATGGCCACTAATGATAGATAATGGGTTTCGGAAAGAACACTTAACTTGATTTGTAGACAGCGTGTTGATAATGGTACACTTCTGGTTTCCATAACACTACGTCCAAGTAAATTAACAGGAGCCGAATTTGCTCCCGTGTGAGCCTCTGGTCTAGTCTCAACAATGGCTGCATCTAACACTCCATACTATAGACGCCTGGCCGACATTGTCCAGATATGATAGGAGCCGAATTTGCTCCACGCGTCTCGGATGTGACACAACAATGGCTGCCCTCCTTCCCCACTCTGACGCCTGGCTTACATTGTCCACATTTCAGAAAGTGATATAAGGGTCACATTTACTCTACTTTAATATTGATAATTAAGTTAATTTATATAAGATGTTTTTATGATGGTAAAGTCCAAAGACTAATGTATTTAAGAATAATTCCCACCATAATAGGTGGAGAATATAATAGTATGTGGTGATGATATCCCGTTTTCTATAGACGGTAATTCCACTACAAGTTACGTTTTCTATGGGTAACTTGTTGGTACAATACAGCTATTATCTGTATGATATATTAAATGGTGTCGGATTTTCCGACATTGGTCAAGCAAAAAAGGACTTTCTACAAACAGACTACTAAGTCTTAACCAGAACTGAAAAATTCGTTGGTATTACCATATTCTGAGGGTCTAGTAAATCTTGCCCCAGCCCTGAAGAACCTTAATATTTATCTGGTGTTCAAAAATGATAATACAGTTAAGTCCATGTTAATTAAGAACTCGCCCTCGTCTGTATATATATATATATATATATATATATATATATATATATATATATATATATATATATATATATATATATATATATATATATATATATATATATATTATTAAATATGACCGAAAAAGTAAGATTAATAATTCTAACACGAATTTTCTCAATCTTTCGTACATTACGCTTCACTGTTGGAGGTAAATCAAAAATCACTTCTCCAAAATTCATTTTTATTTCTAGTCTGACGCGACACGGGCGCGTTTCGTAAAACTTATTACATTTTCAAAGACTTCACAAATACACAACTGATTAGAACTTACGTATCTCTGATTTTATATCTACATTTGAGTGAGGTGGGAGGGGTGATGTGGCATTAACACAAGACAGAACAAGAGGGGAGCTGAAGGAGGCATTTGAGCAGAGTTCCGTGCTGCGTTTCACTTACGAGACGGAAAAGGATGGGAAGCTGCCTTTTCTAGATGTAACAGTCATGGAAAAGGGCGGAGGTTTCCACACTGCAGTCTACACTAAGGAAACAAACATAGGAATGTGCCTAAATGCCAACAGCGACTGCCCTGACAGGTACAAGAGGAGTGTTGTTAACGCATACGTCGACCGTGCTCTCAGCCACAGCTCAGAATGGAAGCAAGTCGACGAAGAACTCTGTAGGGTAAGGCAGGTCCTAGTCAATAACGGCTTCTCCAATGGTTTCATCGAAGACATCATAAGAAGGAAAGTGAAAAGCCATGCAACCTCTGAAGAGACAACTAACACAACACCTATACCCCCTATTAGACTATTTTACAGGAACTTCTTTTCCACAGCTCATAAAACGGAGGAAAGGGTCCTGAAAGATATTGTTAATAGAAACGTTATCCCTACAGACAAAAATCAGAGGATACAACTGACGATTTACTATAAAACCAGAAAAACGGCCAGCCTACTCATGAGAAACTCTCCAGACACAAAACAGAACGCTTTAAAAGAGACTAACGTCGTCTATGCCTTCAAATGCCCACTTGGGGACTGTAAGCTCCAAAAAACCCAGTATATAGGCAAGACAACAACATCTCTTTCTAGGCGTTTAACGATGCATAAGCAACAGGGCTCCATTAAGGAACATATAATCTCTTCCCATAACCAAACCATCGCCAGAGAAATCCTAGTAAACAACACAGAAATCATCGATAGATACAGTGATAGCAGGCGGCTTGACGTTTGCGAGGCACTACACATCAAGAAGTCAACACCAGCAATCAACAGCCAATTATTGCACAACTATATTCTACCCACCTCAAGACTCCGCTCCAATATAGAAGCATCAAGAAATATGGACCAATAGGCTTTCTACAAACACTTCTATTCAATACCCATTGTTTCTGTTCTGTCTTGTGTTGATACTTTTAATACCCTATTAATATCCCCTCTTGTTCTGTCTTGTGTTAATGCCACATCACCCCTCCCACCTCACTCAAATGTAGATATAAAATCAGAGATACGTAAGTTCTAATCAGTTGTGTATTTGTGAAGTCTTTGAAAATGTAATAAGTTTTACGAAACGCGCCCGTGTCGCGTCAGACTAGAAATAAAAATGAATTTTGGAGAAGTGATTTTTGATTTACCTCCAACAGTGAAGCGTAATGTACGAAAGATTGAGAAAATTCGTGTTAGAATTATTAATCTTACTTTTTCGGTCATATTTAATAATATATGTCTACAGGAAAGACTGCTACCAAAATATACTAATATATATATATATATATATATATATATATATATATATATATATATATATAAATATATATATATATATATATATATATATATATATATATATATATATATATATATATATATATATATATATATATATATATATATATGTCGAACCTAGTAGCCAGAATGCACTTCTCAGCCTACTATGCAAGGGCCGATTTGCCTAATAAGCAAAGTTTTCATGAATTAATGTTGTTTCGACTACCTAACCTACCTAACCTAACCTAACCTATCTTTTTCGGCTACCTAACCTAACCTAACCTATAAAGACAGATTAGGTTAGGTTAGGTAGGGTTGGTTAGGTTCGGTCATATATCTACGTTAATTTTAACTCCAATAAAAAAAATTGACCTCATACATAATGAAATGGGTAGCTTTATTATTTCATAAGAAAAAAATTAGAGAAAATATATTAATTCAGGAAAACTTGGCTTATTAGGCAAATCGGGCCTTGCATAGTAGGCTGAGAAGTGCGTTCTGGCTACTAGGTACGACATATATATATATATATATATATATATGTCGTACCTAATAGCCAGAACGCACTTCTCAGCCTACTATTCAAGGCCCGATTTGCCTAATAAGCCAAGTTTTCATGAATTAATGTTTTTTCGTCTACCTAACCTACCTAACCTAACCTAACCTAGCTTTTCTTGGCTACCTAACCTAACCTTACCTATAAACATAGGTTAGGTTAGGTTAGGTAGGGTTGGTTAGGTTCGGTCATATATCTACGTTAATTTTAACTCCAATAAAAAAAAATTGACCTCATACATAGAGAAAAGGGTTGCTTTATCATTTCATAAGAAAAAAATTATAGTAAATATATTAATTCAGGAAAACTTGGCTTATTAGGCAAATCGGGCTATGAATAGTAGGCTGAGAAGTGAGTTCTGGCTACTAGGTACGACATATATATATATATATATATATATATATATATATATATATATATATATATATATATATATATATATATATATATATATATATATATACATATATATATACTCTCGTGTGTGTGTGTGTGTGTGTGTGTACTCACATATTTTGTGCTTGCGGGGGTTGAGCTTTGGCTCTTTGGTCCCGCCTCTCAACTGGTGTACAGATTCCTGAGCCTGCTGGGCTCTATCGTATCTACATTTAAAACTGTGTATGGAGTCTGCCTCCACCACATCACTGCTTAATGCATTCCATCCGTTAACTACTCTGACACTGAAAAAAAATCCTTCTAACTTTCCTGTGGCTCATGTGAGTACACAGTTTCCACCACTGTCCCCTTGTTCGCGTCCCACCAGTGTTGAATAGTTTATCCTTGTTTACCCGGTCGATTTCCCTGAGGATTTTGTAGGTTGTGATCATGTCTCCCCCTACTCTTCTGCCTTCCAGTGTCGTAAGGTGCATTTCCCGCAGCCTTTCCTCGTAACTCATGCCTCTTAGTTCTGGAACTAGTCTAGTGGCATACCTTTGGACTTTTTCCAGCTTCGTATTTTGCTTGACAAGGTACGGCCTCCATGCTGGGGCCGCATACTCCAGGATTGGTCTTACATATGTGGTGTACAAGATTCTGAATGATTCCTTACACAGGTTCCTGAACGCTCTTCTGATATTAGCCAGCCTCGCATATGCCGCAGACGTTATTCTTTTTATGTGGGCTTCAGGAGACAGGTTTGGTGTGATATCAACTCCTATATCTTTCTCTCTGTCTGTTTCATTAAGTACTTCATCTCCTATTCTGTATCCTGTGTCTGGCCTCCCGTTTCCACTGCCTAAATTCATTACTTTGCATTTACTCGGGTTGAACTTAAACAACCATTTGTTGGACCATTCACTCAATCTGTCTAGGTCATCTTGTAGCCTCCTACTATCGTCCTCTGTTTCAATCCTCCTCATAATTTTTGCATCGTCGGCAAACATTGAGAGGAACGAATCTATACCCTCTGGGAGATCATTTACATATACCAGAAATAGTATAGGTCCAAGGACTGACCCCTGCGGGACTCCACTTGTAACGTCTCGCCAATCTGAGACCTCACCCCTCACACAGACTCGTTCTCTCCTGTTGCTTAGGTACTACTCTATCCACCGGAGTACCTTCCCTTTCACTCCAGCCTGCGTCTCCAACTTTCGCACTAGCCTCTTGTGTGGCACTGTATCAAAGGCTTTCTGACAATCCAAAAATATGCAGTCTGCCCACCCTTCTCTTTCTTGCCTTATTTTTGTTGCCTGGTCGTAGAATTCAAGTAACCCTGTGAGGCAGGACCTGCCATCCCTAAAACCATGTTGATGCTGTGTTACAAAGTTCCTTCGCTCCAGATGCTCCACTAGTTTTTTTCGTACAATCTTCTCCATCAGCTTGCATGGTATGCAGGTTAGGGACACAGGCCTGTAGTTCAGTGCCTCCTGTCTATCCCTTTTCTTGTATATCGGGACTACGTTAGCTGCTTTCCAAATATCTGGCAGTTCCCCTGTTGCCAGTGATTTGTTATACACTATGGAGAGTGGTAGGCACAGTTCTCATGCTCCTTCCTTTAGAACCCAAGGGGAGATTCCATCTGGGCCTATAGCCTTTGTCACATCCAACTCTAGTAAACACTTCCTTACTTCCCCACTGGTAATCTCAAACTTTTCCAGTGGTTCCTGGTTAGCTATTCCCACACTTACCTCTGGAATTTCTCCTTGCTCTAAGGTGAAGACCTGGAATTTCTTATTCAATTCCTCACACACTTCCTTGTCATTTGTAGTGAATCCTTCCGCCCCTATCCTTAATTTCATAACCTGTTCCTTTACTGTTGTTTTTCTCCTGATGTGGCTATGCAACAATTTAGGCTGAGTCTTTGCCTTGCTTGCGATGTCATTTTCGTATTGTCTTTCTGCCTCTCTTCTCATCCTGACATATTCATTCCTGGCATTCTGGTATCTTTCTCTGCTCTCCAGTGTCCTGTTATTCCTATAGTTTCTCCATGCCCTTTTACTTTGCTGCTTAGCTAGCCCACATCTCTGATTAAACCATGGGTTTCTCATTTTCATTTCTCTGTTTTCCTTTTGGACTGGGACAAACTTGTTTGCTGCGTCCTTGCACTTCTGTGTGATGTAATCCATAATATCTTGGGCCGTCTTTCCCCTGAGCTCTGTTTCCCATACTATATCTGTTAGGAATTTTCTTATCCCCTCACAGTTTCCCTTTCGGTATGCTAACCTTTTGGTTTCGGTATCCCTCCTCGAGTTCAATAACCCTTCTTCAATCAAGTACTCAAACACCAGTACACTGTGGTCGCTCATTCCTACTGGGTCCTCAAAACCAATTTTTCTTATGTCGGAGTCGTTCAGAGTGAAGACTAGGTCGAGTCTCGCTGGTTCATCATTGCCTCTCATCCTTGTGGGTTCTCCGACATGATGGGTTAAAAAGTTTCTTGTCACCACCTCCAATAGTTTGGCTCTCCACGTATCCTCGCCTCCATGCGGTTCCTTGTTCTCCCAGTCAATCCTGCCGTGATTGAAGTCGCCCATGATGAGCAGGTGGGATCTATTTCTACAGGCAGCATAGGCTGCCCTCTCAATTATAGTGTTAACTGCCATGTTGTTGTTTTCATACTCTTAACTGGGTCTTCTGTCATTTGGTGGAGGGTTGTATATTACTGCTACTACTATTCTTGGTCCTCCCATTGTTATGGTGCCTGCTATGTAGTCTCTGAACTCCTCACAGCCCGGGATGGCCATCTCCTTAAAACTCCATTCCTTTCTCATGAGTAGGGCCACTCCGCCTCCTCCCCTACCTTCCCTCTCTTTCCTTATTACTGTGTACTCCTGGGGAAACATGGCATTTGTTATGATTCCAGAGAGTTTTGTTTCAGTGAGTCCGATCACATCTGGGTTAACTTCATGTGCTTTTTTCCTTAGTTCACTTGTCTTGCTTGTGATCCCATCTATGTTCGAGTACGTCACCCAGAAACTGACTCTCTTCTGCTTCTTCTCTGGGGGGGACCTTTGGGATCTGGGGTGAGTGGGAGCTGGGGGGGGCCTGGCACGGGGAGACTGGTGGAGGAGGGAGGGCTTGGGGGTGGGGGAGAGGGGGAGAGTAAGGGGGTGGGTAAGAGGGGGAGGGTAGGGGGGAGAGTGAGAGGGAGAGGGTTGGGGGGAGAGTGAGAGGGGGAGGGTTGG
>NC_091208.1:10605825-10640825 GCF_040958095.1 Procambarus clarkii | reverse complement strand
AGATGCATATCACTGATAATCGCATTTAATTAGCGATTACGTACTGATAAGCCCACTTATGTATGCACTAAGCATGTTCCTAAGATAACACATCTGATAACAACACCTATTACATCAGATCTGGCACGTTAAAAACTGGGTCGCCCTGTCAAATGTACAACTACTAAACTCACATCCCAGAAGTGAATCGAACCAATACTGCCAGGAGAACAATGCAACCTGGCGTGTACAGGACACCTTATCCACTCAACCATCACAACCGGTCAAAAGGAGGTGATAGCCGAAGCTATTTGAACCACCCCACCCTTTAAATAGCTTCAGCTATCACCTCCTTTTGACTGTTCGTGATGTTCGAGTGGATAAGGTGTCCTGTACACACCAGTTGCATTGTGCTCCTGGCAGTATGGGATCGAGTCACTTCTGGGGTGTGAGTTTTCAGTTGCATATAGTCCTGGGGACCAGTCAGGCTTGTTCGCATATATATATATATATATATATATATATATATATATATGTACATTTCTATTCAAAACATCATGTTCAGGTCAAGTGGGCAGTTTTTTCTGGTATGTTTTTCAGAGCACTGAGAGTTTGCAGTCCGGAATTTTTTGATTAAAGAATAGCAAATATATTTGAAATTGGGAAGAAGTTAAAATAACCAAAATCTTGGATCTTGCGTTTGGTCAAGCAAAAAGAACTTTCTACAAACAGACTACTAAGTCTAAACCAGAACTGAAAAATTCGTTGGTATTACCATATTCTGAGGGTCTAGTAAATCTTGCCCCAGCCCTGAAGAACCTTAATATTAATCTGGTGTTCAAAAATGATAATACAGTTAAGTCCATGTTAATTAAGAACTCGCCCTCGTCTGTATATATATATATATATATATATATATATATATATATATATATATATATATATATATATATATATATATATATATATATATATACTCTCGTGTGTGTGTGTGTGTGTACTCACATATTTTGTGCTTGCGGGGGTTGAGCTTTGGCTCTTTGGTCCCGCCTCTCAACTGGTGTACAGATTCCTGAGCCTACTGGGCTCTATCGTATCTACATTAAAAACTGTGTATGGAGTCTGCCTCCACCACATCACTGCTTAATGCATTCCATCCGTTAACTACTCTGACACTGAACAAAATATCTTCTAACTTTCCTGTGGCTCATGTGAGTACACAGTTTCCACCTCTGTCCCCTTGTTCGCGTCCCACCAGTGTTGAATAGTTTATCCTTGTTTACCCGGTCGATTTCCCTGAGGATTTTGTAGGTTGTGATCATGTCTCCCGTTACTCTTCTGCCTTCCAGTGTCGTAAGGTGCATTTCCCGAAGCCTTTCCTCGTAACTCATGCCTCTTAGTTCTGGAACTAGTCTAGTGGCATACCTTTGGACTTTTTCCAGCTTCGTCTTTTGCTTGACAAGGTACGGCCTCCATGCTGGGGCCGCATACTCCAGGATTGGTCTTACATATGTGGTGTACAAGATTCTGAATGATTCCTTACACAGGTTCCTGAACGCTCTTCTGATGTTAGCCAGCCTCGCATATGCCGCAGACGTTATTCTTTTTATGCGGGCTTCAGGAGACAGGATTGGTGTGATATCAACTCCTATATCTTTCTCTCTATGTGTTTCATTAAGTACTTCATCTCCTATTCTGTATCCTGTGTCTGGCCTCCTGTTTCCACTGCCTAAATTCATTACTTTGCATTTACTCGGGTTGAACTTAAACAACCATTTGTTGGACCATTCACTCAGTCTGTCTAGGTCATCTTGTAGCCTCCTACTATCGTCCTCTGTTTCAATCCTCCTCATAATTTTTGCATCGTCGGCAAACATTGAGAGGAACGAATCTATACCCTCTGGGAGATCATTTACATATACCAGAAATAGTATAGGTCCAAGGACTGACCCCTGCGGGACTCCACTTGTAACGTCTCGCCAATCTGAGACCTCACCCCTCACACAGACTCGTTGTCTCCTGTTGCTTAGGTACTCCTCTATCCACCGGAGTACCTTCCCTTTCACTCCAGCCTGCGTCTCTAACTTTCGCACTAGCCTCTTGTGTGGCACTGTATCAAAGGCTTTCTGACAATCCAAAAATATGCAGTCTGCCCACCCTTCTCTTTCTTGCCTTATTTTTGTTGCCTGGTCGTAGAATTCAAGTAACCCTGTGAGGCAGGACCTGCCATCCCTAAAACCATGTTGATGCTGTGTTACAAAGTTCCTTCGCTCCAGATGCTCCACTAGTTTTTTTCGCACAATCTTCTCCATCAGCTTGCATGGTATGCAGGTTAGGGACACAGGCCTGTAGTTCAGTGCCTCCTGTCTATCCCTTTTCTTGTATATCGGGACTACGTTAGCTGCTTTCCAAATATCTGGCAGTTCCCCTGTTGCCAGTGATTTGTTATACACTATGGAGAGTGGTAGGCACAGTTCTCCTGCTCCTTCCTTTAGAACCCAAGGGGAGATTCCATCTGGGCCTATAGCCTTTGTCACATCCAACTCTAGTAAACACTTCCTTACTTCCCCACTGGTAATCTCAAACTCTTCCAATGGTTCCTGGTTAGCTATTCCCACACTTACCTCTGGAATTTCTCCTTGCTCTAAGGTGAAGACCTGGAATTTCTTATTCAATTCCTCACACACTTCCTTGTCATTTGTAGTGAATCCTTCCGCCCCTATCCTTAATTTCATAACCTGTTCCTTTACTGTTGTTTTTCTCCTGATGTAGCTATGCA
Source organism: Procambarus clarkii (assembly GCF_040958095.1). Classification (NCBI taxonomy): domain Eukaryota; kingdom Metazoa; phylum Arthropoda; class Malacostraca; order Decapoda; family Cambaridae; genus Procambarus; species Procambarus clarkii. Next base: position 10,638,067 of record NC_091208.1, on the reverse strand, counting down.
ACAATTTAGGCTGAGTCTTTGCCTTGCTTGCGATGTCATTTTCGTATTGTCTTTCTGCCTCTCTTCTCATCCTGACATATTCATTCCTGGCATTCTGGTATCTTTCTCTGCTCTCCAGTGTCCTGTTATTCCTATAGTTTCTCCATGCCCTTTTACTTTGCTGCTTAGCTAGCCCACATCTCTGATTAAACCATGGGTTTCTCATTTTCATTTCTCTGTTTTCCTTTTGGACTGGGACAAACTTGTTTGCTGCGTCCTTGCACTTCTGTGTGATGTAATCCATCATATCTTGGGCCGTCTTTCCCCTGAGCTCTGTTTCCCATACTATATCTGTTAGGAATTTTCTTATCCCCTCACAGTTTCCCTTTCGGTATGCTAACCTTTTGGTTTCGGTATCCCTCCTCGAGTTCAATAACCCTTCTTCAATCAAGTACTCAAACACCAGTACACTGTGGTCGCTCATTCCTACTGGGTCCTCAAAACCGATTTTTCTTATGTCGGAGTCGTTCAGAGTGAAGACTAGGTCGAGTCTCGCTGGTTCATCATTGCCTCTCATCCTTGTGGGTTCTCCGACATGCTGGGTTAAAAGGTTTCTTGTCCCCACCTCCAATAGTTTGGCTCTCCACGTATCCTCGCCTCCATGCGGTTCCTTGTTCTCCCAGTCAATCCTGCCGTGATTGAAGTCGCCCATGATGAGCAGGTGGGATCTATTTCTACAGGCAGCATAGGCTGCCCTCTCAATTATAGTGTTATCTGCCATGTTGTTGTTTTCATACTCTTAACTGGGTCTTCTGTCATTTGGCGGAGGGTTGTATATTACTGCTACTACTATTCTTGGTCCTCCCATTGTTATGGTGCCTGCTATGTAGTCTCTGAACTCCTTACAGCCCGGGATGGCCATCTCCTTAAAACTCCATTCCTTTCTCATGAGTAGGGCCACTCCGCCTCCTCCCCTACCTTCCCTCTCTTTCCTTATTACTGTGTACTCCTGGGGAAACACTGCATTTGTTATGATTCCAGAGAGTTTTGTTTCAGTGAGTCCGATCACATCTGGGTTAACTTCCTGTGCTTTTTTCCTTAGTTCACTTGTCTTGCTTGTGATCCCATCTATGTTCGAGTACATCACCCTGAAACTGACTCTCTTCTGCTTCTTCTCTGGGGAGGACCTTTGGGATCTGGGGTGAGTGGGAGCTGGGGGGGGCCTGGCACGGGGAGACTGGTGGAGGAGGGAGGGCTTGGGGGGGTGGGTGAGAGGGGGGGTGGTGTGGGGGAAAGGGGAGAGTAAGGGGGGTGGGTAAGAGGGGGAGGGTAGGGGGGAGAGTGAGAGGGAGAGGGTTGGGGGGGAGAGTGAGAGGGGGAGGGTTGGGGGGGTCAAAGAGGGAGGGTTGGGGAAGCATGGGGGGAGGAGAGGCTGTGGGGGATAGGGGAGATGGGGGAGCTTTGGGGGGGGGAAAGGGTGGAGGGCTTGGGGGAGGGGGAAAGGGTGGAGGGCTTGGGGGGCGTGGGGGAAAAAGGAGGGCTGAGGTGGGTGAGGAAGAGGGAGAGGGTTTAGGGGAGAGGGGAAGACTTAGGTGGGGTGGGGGAGAGTGGGGGCGGGGGTGAAGGGAAGGCTTGGGGGTGGGAGAGACGGGAAGGCATGTGGAAGAGGGGAGGGCTTGAGGGATGTGGGAGAAGGGAGGTCCTGGGGAGAGGGGTGAGTGGGAGGAGGAGGGTGAGTGGGAGGAGATGGGTGGGTGGGGGGAGGGTGCCCTAGGTGGGTACTTAGTGGGGGGGCTGACAGGGGATGGGGCAGGTTGGGTGTCTGTTGGGTAGAATGTGGGGGTGGTGCTCCAATCCCTGTGGCTGTTGCACTGTTTGAGGAGGGTTCCCCATTCCCCTCTGAGATTGTCGGGATCGGGGTTGTGGCTCCCCGATTCCTTTCGCTCTCCCTGCGCTCCTTCCTCGTGTCTGCTGCCTGCTTTCTCTGTTCCCTTGTCATATCCCTCTGCAGGAATACACTTTTGAACTTCTCTACATTTGCTAGACAGCTCTTCCTTTCTAACAGTTCTTCTTTCGCGATTTCGCTCATGAATACCACCTTTATCATTCGGTCTCTGTCCTTGTTGCACTTTCCAAGCCTGAAAAACCTTCTCAACATTTTGTTCAGCTCCCTCCATCCTTACCTCTTTAAGGATCTCTTTAACCATGTTTTGTCCTTGTCTCTCCGCTCCTTTGGTTTGAGAGAGAGAGAGAGAGAGAGAGAGAGAGAGAGAGAGAGAGAGAGAGAGAGAGAGAGAGAGAGAGAGAGAGAGAGAGAGAGAGAGAGAGAGAGAGAGAGAGAGAGAGAGAGAGAGAGAGAGGGAGAGAGAGGGAGGGGGGGAGGGAGGGAGGGAGGGAGAGAGAGAGAGAGAGAGAGAGAGGGAGAGAGAGAGAGAGAGAGAGAGAGAGAGAGAGAGAGAGAGAGAGAGAGAGAGAGAGAGAGAGAGAGAGAGAGAGAGAGAGAGAGAGAGAGAGAGAGAGAGAGAGAGCGAGAGAGAGAGAGAGAGAGAGAGAGAGAGAGAGAGAGAGAGAGAGAGAGAGAGAGAGAGAGAGAGAGAGAGAGAGAGAGAGAGAGAGAGAGAGAGAGAGAGGGAGGGAGGGAGAGAGAGAGAGAGAGAGAGAGAGAGAGGGAGGGAGGGAGAGAGAGGGGGGAGGGAGAGAGAGGGGGGAGGGAGAGAGAGAGGGGGAGGGAGAGAGAGAGGGGGAGGGAGAGAGAAAGGGGGAGAGAGAGAGAGAGAGAGGGGGAGGGAGAGAGAGAGAGAGAGAGGGGGAGGGAGAGAGAGAGGGAGAGGGAGAGAGAGAGGGGGGAGGGAGAGAGAGGGGGGAGGGAGAGAGAGGTTGAGGGAGAGAGAGGGGGGAGGGAGAGAGAGAGGGGGAGGGAGAGAGAGAGGGGGAGGGAGAGAGAGAGGGAGAGGGGGGAGGGAGAGAGAGAGGGGGAGAGTGAGAGAGAGAGAGGGGGGGGAGAGAGAGAGAGAGAGAGGGGAGGGAAGGAGAGAGAGAGGGAGGGAGGAGGGAGGGAGAGAGAGACGGAGGGGGGAGGGAGAGAGAGAGAGGGAGGGGGGGAGGGAGAGAGAGAGGGAGGGGGGGAGGGAGAGAGAGAGAGAGAGAGAGAGAGAGAGAGAGAGAGAGAGAGAGAGAGAGAGAGAGAGAGAGAGAGAGAGAGAGAGAGAGAGAGAGAGAGAGAGAGAGAGAGAGAGAGAGAGAGAGAAGAGAGAGAGAGAGAGAGAGAGAGAGAGAGAGGAGAGAGAGAGAGAGAGAGAGAGAGAGAGAGAGAGAGAGAGAGAGAGAGAGAGAGAGAGAGAGAGAGAGAGAGAGAGTGAGAGAGAGAGAGAGAGAGAGAGAGAGAGAGAGAGAGAGAGAGAGAGAGAGAGAGAGAGAGAGAGAGAGAGAGAGAGAGAGAGAGAGAGAGAGAGGGAGAGAGAGAGAGGTTGTATTGTTACACTGCCACACGTTGTATTGTTACACTGCCACACGTTGTATTGTTACACTGCCACACGTTGTATTGTTACACTGTCACACGTTGTATTATTACACTGCCACACCTAGTATTGTTACACTGCCACATGTTGTATTGTTACACTGCCACATGTTGTATTGTTACACTGCCACACCTTGTATTGTTACACAGCCACACGTTGTATTGTTACACTGCCACATGTTGTATTGTTACACTGCCACATGTTGTATTGTTTCATTGCAACTCTTTGTATTGTTACACTGCCACACGTTGTATTGTTACACTGCCACACCTTGTATTGAAATACTTACTACTACACCGTGTATTGTAACACAATCACATCTTGCATTTCAAAACATATTCCCACATTTTGTATTGTAATACTACTGCATTTTGCATTGTAACACCTACTACCACATCGTGTAATGTAACTCTTACTGCCACACCCTGTAATCTAACTCTTACTGCCACACCCTTTAATGTAACTCTTACTGCCACACCGTGTAATGTAACTCTTACTGCCACACCGTGTAATGTAACTTTTACTGCCACACCGTGTAATGTAACTCTTACTGCCACACCTTGTAATGTAACTCTTACTGCTACACCGTGTAATGCAACTCTTACTGCCACACCCTGTAATGTAACTCTTACTGCCACACCCTGTAATGTAACTCTTACTGCCACACCCTTTAATGTAACTCTTTCTGCCACACCGTGTAATGTAACTCTTACTGCCACACCGTGTAATGTAACTCTTACTGCCACACCGTGTAATGTAACTCTTACTGCCACACCGTGTAATGTAACTCTTACTGCTACACCGTGTAATGCAACTCTTACTGCCACACCGTGTAATGTAACTCTTACTGTCACACCGTGTAATGTAACTCTTACTGCCACACCTTGTAATGTAACTCTTACTGCCACACCGTGAAATGTAACTCTTACTGCCACACCGTGTAATGTAACTCTTACTGCCACACCGTGTAATGTTACTCTTACTGTCACACCCTGTAATGTAACTGTTACTGCCACACCCTGTAATGTAACTCTTACTGCCACACCCTGTAATGTAACTCTTACTGCCACACCTTGTAATGTAACTCTTACTGCCACACCCTGTAATGTAACTCTTTCTGCCACACCTTGTATTGTAATACTTACTGCCACACCTTGTATGGTAAAACTTTCTGCCACACTATGTAATGTAACACTGCCAAACCTTATAATGTAACACGTTGTTGCCACACCGTATATTGTATCACTGCCGCACTCTTGTATTGAAATATTTACTGCCTCATCTTGTACAGTAACACTTACTGCCACACCATTGTATTGTAACCTTGCCACACCTTGTATAGTAATAATTACCCTCACACACCTTACAGCTTACGATCATTTATATTGCTTATATAAACATTTTATCCACAACATTTATATAATAAACACAATAATTCCAGAACCCGGCTCTGTGGTGCAGCGGTCAGCACGGCCGCCTTTAAAGTGGCAGACTCAGGTTCAACTCCTGGCGGAGCCTTTTTCTCTCCAGCTAAATTTACACCCAGATAAATTTACTATGAATAAATAAATAAATAAATTTTTATTCAGGTAAGGTACTTGCATACAAGGTAAGATACAAAGTTGATGGATTTATAGATAGAGCTAGTACATACAGTGCCTAAAGCCACTATTACGCAAAGCCTTTCGGCCAGCTGATTATTACTGATTATTAAATTTCATTATCTTCAGTAGAGTACTTGTAATGTGTTTTAAAGTATATTTAGCTAATTATAGCGTTTAAAAATACTCCATTAGGCCTACATTGCCATGAAAATTATATATATATATATATATATATATATATATATATATATATATATATATATATATATATATATATATATATATATATATATATATATATATATATATTGTATTGTATATATTCTGTATATAATATTGTATATATTATTGTATATATGCTTGTTGGTAAGCTATAAGTTAGGAACAGCCCTCGTAGTGATAATTGTGTCATTTATAAAATACCTTGTAAAGACTGTAATAAGTTCTTTGTTGGGCAAACATCTAAAGATTTGAAATGTAGAATTTCGCAACATAAATATTCTGTAAGACATGGCCAATTGTCTAATGCTTTGTTTGTTCATCTGTCAGAAGATGCTCACCAAATTGATTGGGAGATGGCTTCTTCAATAACGAATTGCAAAAGCACCTATAACTATAACAGAAACATAATTGAATCTGCTTCGATACAGATCACAAAAGAAATTAATTTGAACATTAGCAGTGGTCTATATAACTTAGATCCATTTTTAATAGATCAATTAAAGGGCGATTTATGTAGGATCATTGGAACACATTTGTCTCACTAATTCATTGTAAATATTTACTATTTTATGCTATAATTAAAAAAATAGATATTATTGCACCTACCGAAACGCGGATGAATGTAGAAAATAGAGAATTATTAGCTGAATATCAAATAAATGGATTTAAACTATTTCACACAGATCGATATATTAGACTAGGATGGGGAGCAGCCATATATGATAGGGACATTTTGAAATGTAGTCTCAAAGAGGGAATAAAAACTGAGCCACACACAGAAACTATTTGGATAGAAATAAACGAAAAAGCAAACAATATTATAGTAGGAGTTATATATAGGCCACCAAATTTAGACAGAATGGAAGCAAAGCATCTATGAGATGAAATATCTAGAGCATCTAGATCTAACAGTATTTATGTCATGGGTGACTTTAATTTTAGTGGAATAAACTGATTGAACAAAACAGGGAATAGTGAAGCAGAAGATTTTCTAGAATTAATTGACGATTGCTTTCTTACGCAACACATTAAGGAATGTTGTATTGTTACACTGCCACACGTTGTATTGTTACACTGCTACATGTTGTATTGTTACACCGCAATACCTTGTATTGTTACACTGCCAATTGTTGTATTGTTACACTGCCACACGTTGTATTGTTACACTGCCAATTGTTGTATTGTTACACTGCCATATGTTGTATTGTTACACTGCCACACGTTGTATTGTTACACTGCCAATTGTTGTATTGTTACACTGCCATATGTTGTATTGTTACACTGTCACACGTTGTATTGTTACACTGCTACATGTTGTATTGTTACACTGCCACATGTTGTATTGTTACACCGCCACACCTTGTATTGTTACACTGCCACACGTTGTATTGTTACACTTCCACATATTGTATTGTTACACTGCAACACCTAGTATTGTTACACTGCCACATGTTGTATTGTTACACTGCCATAAGTTTCATTGTTACACTGCCACACGTTGTATTGTTACACTGCCACACGTTGTATTGTTACACTTCCACATGTTGTATTGTTACACTGCCATAAGTTTCATTGTTACACTGCCACACGTTGTATTGTTACACTGCCACACGTTGTATTGTTACACTTCCACATGTTGTATTGTTACACTGCCACATATTGTATTGTTACACTGCAAAACCTTGTATTGTTACACTGCCACATGTTGTATTGTTACACTGCCATAAGTTTCATTGTTACACTGCCACACGTTGTATTGTTACACTGACACACCTCGTATTGTTACACTGCCACATGTTGTATTGTTACTCTGCCACATGTTGTATTGTTTCACTGCCACATGTTGTATTGTTACACTGCCACATGTTGTATTGTTACACTGCCATACCTAGTATTGTTACACTGCCACATGTTGTATTGTTACACTGCCACACGTTGTATTGTTACACTGCCACATGTTGTGTTGTTACACTGCCACACCTAGTATTGTTACACTGCACATGTTGTATTGTTTCACTGCCACATGTTGTATTGTTACACTGCCACATGTTGTATTGTTACACTGCCACATGTTGTATTGTTACACTGCCACATGTTGTACTGTTACACTGCCACATGTTGTATTGTTACACTGCCACATGTTGTGTTGTTACACTGCCACACCTAGTATTGTTACACTGCCACATGTTGTATTGTTTCACTGCCACATGTTGTATTGTTACACTGCCACATGTTGTATTGTTACACTGCCACATGTTGTATTGTTACACTGCCACATGTTGTACTGTTACACTGCCACATGTTGTATTGTTACACTGCCACATGTTGTATTGTTACACTGCCACATGTTGTATTGTTACACTGCCACATGTTGTATTGTTACACTGCCACACCTAGTATTGTTACACTGCCACACGTTGTATTGTTACACTGCCACATGTTGTATTGTTACACTGCCACATGTTGTATTGTTACACTGCCACCACGTTGTATTGTTACACTGCCACACCTTGTATTGAAATACTTACTTCTACACCGTGTATTGTAATACAATCACATCTTGCATTTCAAGACATATTCCACCATTTTGTATTGTAATACTACTGCATTTTGCATTGTAACACCTACTGCCACATCCTGTAATGTAACTCTTACTGCCAACACCCTGTAATGTAACTCTTACTGCCACACCCTGTAATGTAACTCTTACTGCCACACCCTGTAATGTAACTCTTACTGCCACACCCTGTAATGTAACTCTTACTGCCACACCCTGTAAAGTAACTCTTACTGCCACAACCTGTAATGAAACTCTTACTGCCACACCGTGTAATGTAACTCTTTCTGCCACACCCTGTAATGTAACTCTTACTGCCACACCCTGTAATGTAACTCTTACTGCCACACCCTGTAATGTAAATCTTACTGCCACAACCCTGTAATGTAACTCTTACTGCCACGCGCTGTAATGTAAACTCTTACTGCCACATCCTGTAATGTAACTCTTACTGCCACACACTGTAATGTAACTCTACTGCCACACCCTTTAATGTAACCTCTTACTGCCACACCGAGTAATGTAACTCTTACTGCCACACCGTGTAATGTAACTCTTACTGCCACACACTGTAATGTAACTCTTACTGCCACACCCTGTATGTAACTCTTACTGCTACACCGTGTAATGCAACTCTTACTGCCACACCCTCTAATGTAACTCTTACTGCCACACCGTGTAATGTTACTCTTACTGTCACACCCTGTAATGTAACTGTTACTGCCACACCCTGTAATGTAACTCTTATTGCCACACCCTGTAATGTAACTCTTACTGCCACACCCTGTAATGTAACTCTTACTGCCACACCCTGTAATGTAGCTCTTACTGCCACACCCTGTAATGTAACTCTTACTGCCACACCCTGTAATGTAACTCTTACTGCCACACCTTGTAATGTAACTCTTACTGCCACACCCTGTAATGTAGCTCTTACTGCCACACCCTGTAATGTAACTCTTACTGTCACACCCTTGTATTGTAATACTTACTGCCACACCTTGTATGGTAAAACTTTCTGCCACACTATGTAATGTAACACTGCCACACTTTATAATGTAACACGTTGTTGCCACACCGTATATTGTATCACTGCCGCACTCTTGTCCTGAAAATATTTACTGCCTCATCTTGTACAGTAACACTTACTGCCACACCATTGTATTGTAACCGTGCCACACCTTGTATTGTAATAATTACCCTCACACACCTTACAACTTATGATCATTTATATTGCTTATATAAACATTTTTTCCACAACATTTATATAATAAACACAATAATTCCAGAACCCGACTCTGTGGTGCAGCGGTCAGCACGGCCGCCTTTACAGTGGCAGACTCAGGTTCAACTCCTGGCAGAGCCTTTTTCTCTCCAGCTAAATTTACACCCAGATAAATTTACTATGAATAAATAAATAAATAAATAAATTTTTATTCAGGTAAGGTACATACATACAAGGTAAGATACAAAGTTGATGGATTTATAGATAGAGCTAGTACATACAATGCCAAAAGCCACTATTACGCAAAGCTTTTCGGCCAGCTGATTATTACTGATTATTATATTTCATTATCTTCAGTAGAGTACTTGTAATGTGTTTTAAAGTATATTTAGCTAATTGTAGCGTTTAAAAATACTCCATTAGGCCTACATTGCCATGAAAAATTATATATATATTGTATTGTATATATTCTGTATATAATATTGTATATATTATTGTATATATTCTTGTTGGTAAGCTATAAGTTAGGAACAGCCCTCGTAGTGATAATTGTGTCATTTATATAATACCTTGTAAGACTGTAATAAGTTCTATGTTGGGCAAACATCTAAAGATTTGAAATGTAGAATTTCGCAACATAAATACTCTGTAAGACATGACCAATTGTCTAATGCTTTGTTTGTTCATCTGTCAGCAGATGCTCACCAAATTGATTGGGCGATGGCTTCTTCAATAACGAATTGTAAAGCACCTATAACTATAACAGAAACATAATTGAATCTGCTTTGATACAGATCACAAAAGAAAGTAATTTGACCATTAGCAGTGGTCTATATAACTTAGATCCATTTTTAATAGATCAATTTAGAGGGCGATTTATGTAGGATCATTGGAACACATTTGTCTCACTAATTCATTGTAAATATTTACTATTTTGTGCTATAATTATCTATGTGTGGGCCTGTGTGTGGTTGCTGGCATCAGATGGGCCAATAGGCCGTCTGTATTGTACATGTATTGTACCTCACCTCACTCCACCATTCTCTCCTGCCTATTTATGTCCAGTACTCAATCTGTAAATCCAATCCTTCTGAAGATGTATTAATATACGAAAGTACTTAAGGAAATTCCTGTTTCAATTTTCCTCCGTGGTCTGACACTGTCATATAACAGTGTCAATCCATATATATATATATATATAGATGGTCAGACCATATATATATATATTAAATATGACCGAAAAAGTAAGATTAATAATTCTAACACGAATTTTCTCGATCTTTCTTATGTTTCTTTTCACTGTTGATGGTAATTGAAAAATCAATTCTCCAAAATTCATTTTTATTTCTAGTCTGACGCGACACTTGAACGCGTTTCGTAATATTTTATTACATTTTCAAAGACTTTTAGTTTACACGTACACAACTATTACCTGCAAACACTAAACAGAGTTCTTACTTATGCTATGATTTAAACAGCTTTCATTTTTCATTTTATACCCGCATTTTGGGTGAGGTAATATGTTACAACAGTTTTGGATGAGGTGAACAAAACTCTCAACACAGGATAGAACACGAAACAATGGGTATTGAAGGTAAGAATGGAAGTAATTGCAGAGGGCCTATTGGCCCATATTTCTTGATGCTTCTATATAGGAGCGGAGTCTTGAAGTGGGTAGAATATTGTTGTGCATTAATTGGCTGTTGATTGCTCGTGTTGACTTCTTGATATGTAGTGCCTCGCAGATGTCAAGCCGCCTGCTATCGCTGTATCTATCGATGATTTCTGTGTTGTTTGCTAAGATTTCTCTGGTGATGGTTTGGTTGTGGGAAGAGATTATATGATGGTTTGGTTGTGGGAAGAGATTAACGATGCATAAGCATCAGGGCTCCATTAAGGAACATATAATCTCTTCCAACAACCAAACCATCACCAGAGAAATCTGGTGATGGACTTTCCAATCTATTTGACCCAAAAAAATTCTTAGGCTATAAAATCAGCTTTTCGAAAATCTGGCACTTTAACAGAATTTTCTCCTACAGGTCTATTCCACTCTATGCTAAATCTGATTTCATTTTTCAAACTCTTCCGAAGAAGTTCGGAAGACTTCCGAACTCCATATCAAAAACAGCCCGAAGCCGACGGAGAACCCTCTACAGCAGTCAAGCGTTGTATACATGTACACTTGCCCCCACGAAGGATGTAACCTTCAATTTAAGTACATAGGTATGACGTCGACCAAGCTGACGAGGCATTTGACATGCCATCTTCAATCCGGTGCCCCCAGGAATCACATGAGACAAGCCCATGACATCACACTAGCAAGAGAAATGTTGAACAAAAATACCTGTATAATAGACAAAACCCAAGATGCAAGAAGATTACAAATTCTTGAAGCAATTCACATTAGAATAGAACAACCTACAATGAACACCCAAATCACGGAACTATTTACTCTACCCACCATGAGAGTAAGGACAAGATCAGAACATAACGATGCCAACACAGAAGACACTGTTCAACATAGCAGGCCAATTACACTTGATTAATCTTTGTATGTAGATAGGAGCTGCCTCGTATGGGCCAATAGGCCTTCCGCAGTTACCTCTATTCTTATGTTCTTATGTTTCACCCCCCATTTATCCCTTATGTATCCCCCCATGTTTTCACCTTTATTGTCTTATCACGTGACCCAGTGCGGGAATAAAATCAACCAGTCCTGAAAAATCTTTTCACTTGAGAATGAACCATGGAGGTTCGAAACGTTGTGCAAATTTTATAAATAAGTGTAATACATTCTATAGTAATTCACTTCTTTTCTTCACCTGGAAATTACGAAAATGAGTTTTGGAGAACTCCTATTTCAGCTAAGCCCTGATGCTAAGAAAATAGTTAGACGGATAGAAGCCCTAAATCAGAAAATAGTAAATACAGAATATGCGGTCATATTCAATGATAGATATTTAAAAGAAAACCTGCTGCCAGTATACACCAATAAATATATATATATATATATATATATATATATATAATATATATATATATATATATATATATATATTATATATATATATATATATATATATATATATATATATATATATATATATATATATATATATATATATATATATATTTGCGGAAGGAGGAAAGAATCGAGGCAATTACAGAAGCACCATACTGTCCCCCGAGCTCAAAGCGGCAGCTAAAAGCCTTCGTGAGAACAGTAGTAGGGTGGAAGACTCACAGACGAATTTTTTTTTTCTGTGAGAAAATTCGTTTGTGAGTCGTGGGGGTTTCAGGTGAATTTGGAAATTCCCCTGTGAGTCGTACGACTCACAGACGAATTTTTGTTTTCTTGGAAATTCGTGTGTATCGCTTGGGGGTTTTCAGGTAAATTTTGTCAGTCACAGATTTTAGAAGTATGGAATTCTTATGAGAAAAATAATTTCCGAGACTTAGAAGTTTGTTAAGGCCTTATGGGACAAATTCAAGTAACGTATGTAGCTCTTTAGGGTTTCCAGGAGAACTCTACGGACATGTTTTACATGTTTTCAACTTACAAAATCGTCTATGTAAGCCTTAGTTATTCATATAAATTTAGAAAATCACCTGTGTAAGTCATGGTTTTCAAGTCTCGTACCTCACACCCCCTCCCTCCCCCCTTACCTCGCAATCTCTCGCGTCACCTTTATTTACCTTACGCCCGGCCAGCCAGTCGGCTCTTAATCTTATCTTATCTTCATAATATCTGGACCGTCCCTCCTCTCTCTCTCTCTCCTTTCATTCAGTTCAACTATTTTCCAACATCGTATGTTTGCTCCTTTTCATTAAGCAAGTCAGTTTTACACAAATAAATCATGTTAGTAAGCATGTTCTAGCTCACGTTCCCCCACCTTAGTCCCCTGTCGTATAATGAATACTATCATTCCAATCCCTCTAAAATTTAAAAATAATCATATTTCAAATGTAGTTCAATACAGTAATTTAGTTACCAAGCTCCAGCGCTTGTCCTCCGCCTTAGCTCTCTCTCGTATCTTCGTTAGTATCAGTCCAATTTCCCTGAAATTTTTACCCTCTGTATTTCAGGCACCATAAATAAGATCAAAACAGTTACCAAGTTCCAGCGCTTGTCCTCCGCCTTAGCTCTCTCTCGTATCTTCGTTAGTATCAGTCCAATTTCCCTGAAATTTTTACCCTCTGTATTTCAGGCACCATAAATAAGATCAAAACAGTTACCAAGTTCCAGCGCTTGTCCTCCGCCTTAGCTCTCTCTCGTATCTTCGTTAGTATCAGTCCAATTTCCCTGAAATTTTTACCCTCTGTATTTCGGGCACCGTAAATAAGATCAAAACAGTTACCAAGCTCCAGCGCTTGTCCTCCGCCTTAGTTCTCTTTCGTATCTTTGTAAATAAACCATCAATTTCCCTTAAATTGTTACCCTCTGTATTTCAGACACCGTAAATAAAATCAAGTCAGTTATCGAGCTCCAGCTCTCGTCCCCGCCTTAATTCTCTTTCGTATCTTTGTAAATAACCCATCAATTTCCCTAAAATTAAAAGCAGACATACTTCAAAGTTAGTAAATAAGATCAAGTCAGTTACTGAGCTCCAGCTCTCGTCCCCCACCCTCTTCCACCCTCAAGTCTTTGTAAATAAACCATCAATTTCCCTTAAATTTTTACCCTCTGTATTTCAGACACCGTAAATAAAATCAAGTCAGTTATCGAGCTCCAGCTCTCGTCCCCGCCTTAGTTCTCCTTCGTATCTTTGTAAATAACCCATCAATTTCCCTAAAATTAAAAGCAGACATACTTCAAAGTTAGTAAATAAGATCAAGTCAGTTACTGAGCTCCAGCTCTCGTCCCCCACCCTCTTCCACCCTCAAGTCTTTGTAAATAAACCATCAATTTCCCCGAAATTTTTACCCTCTGTATTTCAGACATAGTAAATATGATGAAAACAATTATAAAACTCTAGCTCTTGTCCTCTGTCCAAGTTCACTCCGGTAAATTCATTACTATCAGTCCAAATCCCCCTGAGATTTAAACACTCAACTACATTTTCAGACATAGTAAATAAGATCAAGTCAGTTACCGAGCTCCAGCTCTTGTCCCCCTGTATTTGCATATTTTCTCTATATTCACTGTGTTCTTCGTATTCTCATCCGTGTTCACTCCATGTTCTTCAAATGTTCACAGTCCCATTCAGTTCATATTTTCACAAGTATCTCCATTTTTTTTATGTAATATTTCTCTTAGTCTCATTATGTTCTCTACAAATTCTAGTCATATTTTCTATGTTTTCATATTCATCACATGTTCTCTTTACAACTTTTATACTCAATATTCATGCTAACTTCCATATTTTGTGTTCTTTGTCAATATTCATGTTCCTCTACAAGTTCATGTTCCTCACAAGATCACTTCGTTTTTCACCTTCACTTACATGTTTTCTACATTCTTTTGTCATATTCTCCATGTTCTTCACAAGTCCATTGTTCATTCTTTGTAATCCCTATTCTCCTTATCATGTTTTCATGTTCTCTGTAAGTTCATATTCCCAGCATGTTCACTGTATTCATCAACTTTTCTTACATATGTTCTTTGCCATGTTCCCCATATGTTCTCTAGGTTTTTCCCCTTACATGTTATCTAACGTTCCTTAACTAAAAAATCTTTCACCAATCAACTAAAAACATAGTCACTTTCGTCATTTCTCAACTAAACTTATTATCCAGTCAACTAAAAATAGTCAGAAATAGCCTCGTTCAACACTGTTCTTAACTAAAACAACCTTTCTCTTAGCTAAAAAATTGTCAAGGAAACTTTTTTCAGCACTTTCTTAACAGGCGCTATGTTTCATCAAGAAAAAAATTGTCAAAGGAAACTTTCCAAAACTGTTCATAACTAGCTTTTATCCATCGTCAATCAACTAAAAATAATAACTTTCATCATTTCTTAACTAAACATATTCCCCATTCATCAGAAAATAACCGTGTTCATCATGTTTCATTGTCATTTCTTAACTAAAATTATCTGTCAATCATCAGAAAAAGTCATGTTCATCATGTTTTGGTTTTTGTTCAACTAAAAGTATTCATCGGTCAACTAAAAATAGTTACTTCATCATGTTTCCTTGTCATTTCTTAACTGAAATATCACTTCTCTCATCTGAAAATAGTCAGGATTAACCTCATTCAACACCGTTCTTAACTAAAACAGCCTTTCGCTTAGCTAAAAATTGTCAAAGGAATCTTTTCAGCACTGTTCATAACTAACTTTATCCATAGACAAGTAAGAAAATATAGTCAAAGATATCTATCATCGTCGTTCTTAACTGGCATTATACTTTGTGGAGCACTAAAATAGTCAAATGTAACTTTTTCAGCACTTTCGTAAAAATTATATGTCGTCAAGTACGAAAAAAAATAGTCAAAGGTGCTCTCCGTTACACCAAAGTTACTCTTCGAGAAATCAAAGACACTCTTCAATACATCAAGGACTTACTCAAAGACACCAAAGTTACACTCTAAGACATCCTTCGAGACATCAAAGACTTCCTTAAGACTTCAATGGGACTCTTCCATTCATCAAAGACATTCTCTAAGCCCTCAAAGTTATTCTCAGCACAATCAAAAGTTATTCCGAGACAACAAAAGTTATTCTCAGAACAATCAAAAGTTATTCCAAGACAACAAAAGTCATTCTCAGAGCTATCAAAATTATTCTCGGAGTCATCAAAAGGTATTCTCTAACTCACTTTTGGTCATTAAAGTTAATTTCTATGTTATAAAAGTTTGTCTCAGAGACATCTAAAGTTAATCTTAGAGTTATCAAATGTAATCTCTAACTCTCTTTTGTTCATCAAAGTTGATCTCAGAGTTAGCAAAGGTAATCTCTAACTCACTCTCGTTCATCAAAGTTGTTTCAAAGACATCAAAGTTATTCAAAGAGCTAACAAAAGTTATTCTCAGAGTCACCTTCGTTCTTCAGAGAAACTTTCCAAAACATCTTTATTCATCAAAGTTATTCTCAGAGGCATAAAAGTCATTCTCAGAGCTATCAAACTTGTTCTCAAAGTCATCAAACTTATTCACAGAGTCATCAAAGTTAATCTAAGACATCATTTTTCATCAAAGATATTCTCTCTAAACCATCAATGTTCTTCTCTAAGACATAAAAGTTATTCTCAGAGTCACCTTCGTTCGTCAGAGAAACTTTCAAAACATCTTTGTTCATCAAACTTGTTTTCAAAGTCATCAAAAGTTAATCTAAGACATCTTCTTTCATCAAAGTTATTTTCAGAGACATCTAAAGTTATTCTCAGAGCTATCAAACTTGTTCTCAGAGTCATCAAATGTTATTCTCGAAGTCATCAAAGTTATTTTCAGAGACATCTAAAGTTAATTTCTATGTTATAAAGTTATTCTCAGAGACATCTAAAGTTAATCTTGGTCATCAAAGTTGTTCTCTAAACATCAATGTTGTTCTCCAAGACATCAAAGATGTTCTCAAAATCATAAAAGTTATTCCCAGAGCTATCAAAGTTAATCTCAGAGTTATCCAAAGATATTCTCATGTCCACAAAAGTTATTCCAAGAGACGTCAAAGTTGTTTCAAAGACATAAAAGTTAATCTCAGAGTTATCCAAAGACATTCTCAGAGACATCTAAAGTTATTCTCTAAGACATCAAAGTTGTTCTAAGAGTTATCAAAAGTTATTCTCAGTCATGATATGTTATTCTCTAACTCACTTCCATTCATCAAAGACATTCTCTAAGTCCTGAAAGTTATTCTCTAAGACAACAAAGTCTTTCTCAGAGCTACCAAAGATGTTCTCTAAATCATAAAAGTTAATCTTAACTCACCTTCGTTCATTAGAGAAACTTTCCAATCCATATTCGTTGACCAAAGTTATTCTCAGAGTCATCAAAGCGATCTCTAATTCACCTTCGTTCTCCCAAAGTTGTTCTCTAAGTCACCTTGGTTCATCAAAGAAACTCTCCTTCTTCCATCAAGTTATACTTTAAGACATCATTGTTGTTCTCTAAGACATCTTCAGGCATAAAATTTCACTCCAAATGTAACTAGTTCAGCTTTTCATATCAAACTTACACTTCTGTTAAATATATTTTCTTAGGCATTTTTACCTTTTAAACTGTTCTCTGAACTACACTGTTCAAACCTACGTAACCTATCCTCTCCACCCAATGTTACTTAGTTAACGTAACGTTCCTAAACCTAGCTTTACCTATCTTACCTAACTTAACTTTCATAACCTAACTTTACCTATCCTAACATAACTTACCTTACCTTCCCTATCTTACCTAACTTTACCTATCCTATCCTAACCTAACTTGTCTTACCTAACTTAATCTTACTTTCCCAACTGATGTATCCTAACTTATCTAGTCCAACCAGACATGATCTAACTTAAGTATTCCTTCTTGTCTTTGTGTTTCGTCAATCATTGTCTCATATTCATTTACTCATTTCATTAGTTAATTTCTCAAATGGTCACTTATGCATTTCAAGTGCTATTTTGTTAGAGATTGGATATTTAAGCATTTCAAAGAATTATAATTTCTCAAATGGTCACTTATGCATTTCAAGTGCTATTTTGTTATATATGGGCATTTACTAATTTCAAGGGATAATTTCTCAAATGGACGTTTTTGCATTTCAAGTGCTATTTGTTTAAGATTGGGTGTTTAACCATTTCAAAGGATTTTTGTTATATATGGGAACTTACTCGTTTCAAGGGATAATTTCTCAAATGGACGTTTTTGCATTTCAAGTGCTATTTGTTTAAGATTGGGTATTTAACCATTTCAAAGGATTTTTGTTATATATGGGAACTTACTCGTTTCAAGGGATAATTTCTCAAATGGACGTTTTTGCATTTCAAGTGTTATTTGTTTAAGATTGGGTATTTAACCATTTCAAAGGATTTTTGTTATATATGGGAACTTACTCGTTTCAAGGGCCAATTTCTCAAATGGTCATTTTTGCAGATCAAGGGTTATTTGTTAAAGTTCATCAAGTTGCTCTTAAGTTGTATTTATTATGTTTGTTATCATTTATTCTTATTCCCCAACCCCTTAACCTAACCTCTTGTAATCTTAGTGTATTAGTAGGTTCTATCTTATGTTCTTATTCCCCAACCCCTTAACCTAACCTCTTGTAATCTTAGTGTATTAGTAGGTTCTATCTTATGTTCTTATTCCCCAACCCTTTAACCTAACCTTTCAGATGTAGTTTGTTGAATATATTATCCTTTTCCTAACCTTTCAGATGTAGTTTTGTTTCTCCTTTTTGTATATTTTTACCCAAACCCACCATCCCACTTAACCTTCTTTCCTTCTTTACTTTGTTTTCACATATAAGTTCATTCTTTATCATAGTAATAATAAAAATTACAATAGTAAAGAATCAGATCTACTAAGACTTGAAATTGAGAAACAAGAGCTCAAGGGAGTGAGAGCATGAAAGAAGAGCAAGGAGTAAGAGAGAGGGGGCGGAAGAAAATGGGACCAAAGAAGAGAGAATGAGAGAGAGTGTGGGCATGGGAGCACTAAGACTTGAATTGAGAAAAAGAAAAACTAAGTGAATGAGAATGAGGGTGTGAGAATGGGAGCAATAAGACTTGAATTTGAGAAACAAGAGAGCATTTGAGCAAATGAGGGAGAGGGGGAGGAAGAGAGAGAATAAGGGAGAGAGATAGAAAAGGAGGGTTAGAAGGAGTAGGAGAATCAAAGTAAAGAAGGAAAGAAGGTTAAGTGGGATGGTGGGTTTGGGTAAAAATATACAAAAAGGAGAAACAAAACTACATCTGAAAGGTTAGGAAAAGGATAATATATTCAACAAACTACATCTGAAAGGTTAGGTTAAAGGGTTGGGGAATAAGAACATAAGATAGAACCTACTAATACACTAAGATTACAAGAGGTTAGGTTAAGGGGTTGGGGAATAAGAACATAAGATAGAACCTACTAATACACTAAGATTACAAGAGGTTAGGTTAAGGGGTTGGGGAATAAGAATAAATGATAACAAACATAATAAATACAACTTAAGAGCAACTTGATGAACTTTAACAAATAACCCTTGATCTGCAAAAATGACCATTTGAGAAATTGGCCCTTGAAACGAGTAAGTTCCCATATATAACAAAAATCCTTTGAAATGGTTAAATACCCAATCTTAAACAAATAACACTTGAAATGCAAAAACGTCCATTTGAGAAATTATCCCTTGAAACGAGTAAGTTCCCATATATAACAAAAATCCTTTGAAATGGTTAAATACCCAATCTTAAACAAATAGCACTTGAAATGCAAAAACGTCCATTTGAGAAATTATCCCTTGAAACGAGTAAGTTCCCATATATAACAAAAATCCTTTGAAATGGTTAAACACCCAATCTTAAACAAATAGCACTTGAAATGCAAAAACGTCCATTTGAGAAATTATCCCTTGAAATGAGTAAATGCCCATATATAACAAAATAGCACTTGAAATGCATAAGTGACCATTTGAGAAATTATAATTCTTTGAAATGCTTAAATATCCAATCTCTAACAAAATAGCACTTGAAATGCATAAGTGACCATTTGAGAAATTAACTAATGAAATGAGTAAATGAATATGAGACAATGATTGACGAAACACAAAGACAAGAAGGAATACTTAAGTTAGATCATGTCTGGTTGGACTAGATAAGTTAGGATACATCAGTTGGGAAAGTAAGATTAAGTTAGGTAAGACAAGTTAGGTTAGGATAGGATAGGTAAAGTTAGGTAAGATAGGGAAGGTAAGGTAAGTTATGTTAGGATAGGTAAAGTTAGGTTATGAAAGTTAAGTTAGGTAAGATAGGTAAAGCTAGGTTTAGGAACGTTACGTTAACTAAGTAACATTGGGTGGAGAGGATAGGTTACGTAGGTTTGAACAGTGTAGTTCAGAGAACAGTTTAAAAGGTAAAAATGCCTAAGAAAATATATTTAACAGAAGTGTAAGTTTGATATGAAAAGCTGAACTAGTTACATTTGGAGTGAAATTTTATGCCTGAAGATGTCTTAGAGAACAACAATGATGTCTTAAAGTATAACTTGATGGAAGAAGGAGAGTTTCTTTGATGAACCAAGGTGACTTAGAGAACAACTTTGGGAGAACGAAGGTGAATTAGAGATCGCTTTGATGACTCTGAGAATAACTTTGGTCAACGAATATGGATTGGAAAGTTTCTCTAATGAACGAAGGTGAGTTAAGATTAACTTTTATGATTTAGAGAACATCTTTGGTAGCTCTGAGAAAGACTTTGTTGTCTTAGAGAATAACTTTCAGGACTTAGAGAATGTCTTTGATGAATGGAAGTGAGTTAGAGAATAACATATCATGACAGAATAACTTTTGATAACTCTTAGAACAACTTTGATGTCTTAGAGAATAACTTTAGATGTCTCTGAGAATGTCTTTGGATAACTCTGAGATTAACTTTTATGTCTTTGAAACAACTTTGACGTCTCTTGGAATAACTTTTGTGGACATGAGAATATCTTTGGATAACTCTGAGATTAACTTTGATAGCTCTGGGAATAACTTTTATGATTTTGAGAACATCTTTGATGTCTTGGAGAACAACATTGATGTTTAGAGAACAACTTTGATGACCAAGATTAACTTTAGATGTCTCTGAGAATAACTTTATAACATAGAAATTAACTTTAGATGTCTCTGAAAATAACTTTGATGACTTCGAGAATAACATTTGATGACTCTGAGAACAAGTTTGATAGCTCTGAGAATAACTTTAGATGTCTCTGAAAATAACTTTGATGAAAGAAGATGTCTTAGATTAACTTTTGATGACTTTGAAAACAAGTTTGATGAACAAAGATGTTTTGAAAGTTTCTCTGACGAACGAAGGTGACTCTGAGAATAACTTTTATGTCTTAGAGAAGAACATTGATGGTTTAGAGAGAATATCTTTGATGAAAAATGATGTCTTAGATTAACTTTGATGACTCTGTGAATAAGTTTGATGACTTTGAGAACAAGTTTGATAGCTCTGAGAATGACTTTTATGCCTCTGAGAATAACTTTGATGAATAAAGATGTTTTGGAAAGTTTCTCTGAAGAACGAAGGTGACTCTGAGAATAACTTTTGTTAGCTCTTTGAATAACTTTGATGTCTTTGAAACAACTTTGATGAACGAGAGTGAGTTAGAGATTACCTTTGCTAACTCTGAGATCAACTTTGATGAACAAAAGAGAGTTAGAGATTACATTTGATAACTCTAAGATTAACTTTAGATGTCTCTGAGACAAACTTTTATAACATAGAAATTAACTTTAATGACCAAAAGTGAGTTAGAGAATACCTTTTGATGACTCCGAGAATAATTTTGATAGCTCTGAGAATGACTTTTGTTGTCTTGGAATAACTTTTGATTGTTCTGAGAATAACTTTTGTTGTCTCGGAATAACTTTTGATTGTGCTGAGAATAACTTTGAGGGCTTAGAGAATGTCTTTGATGAATGGAAGAGTCCCATTGAAGTCTTAAGGAAGTCTTTGATGTCTCGAAGGATGTCTTAGAGTGTAACTTTGGTGTCTTTGAGTAAGTCCTTGATGTATTGAAGAGTGTCTTTGATTTCTCGAAGAGTAACTTTGGTGTAACGGAGAGCACCTTTGACTATTTTTTTTCGTACTTGACGACATATAATTTTTACGAAAGTGCTGAAAAAGTTACATTTGACTATTTTAGTGCTCCACAAAGTATAATGCCAGTTAAGAACGACGATGATAGATATCTTTGACTATATTTTCTTACTTGTCTATGGATAAAGTTAGTTATGAACAGTGCTGAAAAGATTCCTTTGACAATTTTTAGCTAAGCGAAAGGCTGTTTTAGTTAAGAACGGTGTTGAATGAGGTTAATCCTGACTATTTTCAGATGAGAGAAGTGATATTTCAGTTAAGAAATGACAAGGAAACATGATGAAGTAACTATTTTTAGTTGACCGATGAATACTTTTAGTTGAACAAAACCAAAACATGATGAACATGACTTTTTCTGATGATTGACAGATAATTTTAGTTAAGAAATGACAATGAAACATGATGAACACGGTTATTTCTGATGAATGGGGAATATGTTTAGTTAAGAAATGATGAAAGTTATTATTTTTAGTTGATTGACGATGGATAAAAGCTAGTTATGAACAGTTTTGGAAAGTTTCCTTTGACAATTTTTTTCTTGATGAAACATAGCGCCTGTTAAGAAAGTGCTGAAAAAAGTTTCCTTGACAATTTTTTAGCTAAGAGAAAGGTTGTTTTAGTTAAGAACAGTGTTGAACGAGGCTATTTCTGACTATTTTTAGTTGACTGGATAATAAGTTTAGTTGAGAAATGACGAAAGTGACTATGTTTTTAGTTGATTGGTGAAAGATTTTTTAGTTAAGGAACGTTAGATAACATGTAAGGGGAAAAACCTAGAGAACATATGGGGAACATGGCAAAGAACATATGTAAGAAAAGTTGATGAATACAGTGAACATGCTGGGAATATGAACTTACAGAGAACATGAAAACATGATAAGGAGAATAGGGATTACAAAGAATGAACAATGGACTTGTGAAGAACATGGAGAATATGACAAAAGAATGTAGAAAACATGTAAGTGAAGGTGAAAAACGAAGTGATCTTGTGAGGAACATGAACTTGTAGAGGAACATGAATATTGACAAAGAACACAAAATATGGAAGTTAGCATGAATATTGAGTATAAAAGTTGTAAAGAGAACATGTGATGAATATGAAAACATAGAAAATATGACTAGAATTTGTAGAGAACATAATGAGACTAAGAGAAATATTACATAAAAAAAAATGGAGATACTTGTGAAAATATGAACTGAATGGGACTGTGAACATTTGAAGAACATGGAGTGAACACGGATGAGAATACGAAGAACACAGTGAATATAGAGAAAATATGCAAATACAGGGGGACAAGAGCTGGAGCTCGGTAACTGACTTGATCTTATTTACTATGTCTGAAAATGTAGTGAGTGTTTAAATCTCAGGGGGATTTGGACTGATAGTAATGAATTTACCGGAGTGAACTTGGACAGAGGACAAGAGCTAGAGTTTTATAATTGTTTTCATCATATTTACTATGTCTGAAATACAGAGGGTAAAAATTTCGGGGAAATTGATGGTTTATTTACAAAGACTTGAGGGTGGAAGAGGGTGGGGGACGAGAGCTGGAGCTCAGTAACTGACTTGATCTTATTTACTAACTTTGAAGTATGTCTGCTTTTAATTTTAGGGAAATTGATGGGTTATTTACAAAGATACGAAGGAGAACTAAGGCGGGGACGAGAGCTGGAGCTCGATAACTGACTTGATTTTATTTACGGTGTCTGAAATACAGAGGGTAAAAATTTAAGGGAAATTGATGGTTTATTTACAAAGACTTGAGGGTGGAAGAGGGTGGGGGACGAGAGCTGGAGCTCAGTAACTGACTTGATCTTATTTACTAACTTTGAAGTATGTCTGCTTTTAATTTTAGGGAAATTGATGGGTTATTTACAAAGATACGAAAGAGAATTAAGGCGGGGACGAGAGCTGGAGCTCGATAACTGACTTGATTTTATTTACGGTGTCTGAAATACAGAGGGTAACAATTTAAGGGAAATTGATGGTTTATTTACAAAGATACGAAAGAGAACTAAGGCGGAGGACAAGCGCTGGAGCTTGGTAACTGTTTTGATCTTATTTACGGTGCCCGAAATACAGAGGGTAAAAATTTCAGGGAAATTGGACTGATACTAACGAAGATACGAGAGAGAGCTAAGGCGGAGGACAAGCGCTGGAACTTGGTAACTGTTTTGATCTTATTTATGGTGCCTGAAATACAGAGGGTAAAAATTTCAGGGAAATTGGACTGATACTAACGAAGATACGAGAGAGAGCTAAGGCGGAGGACAAGCGCTGGAACTTGGTAACTGTTTTGATCTTATTTATGGTGCCTGAAATACAGAGGGTAAAAATTTCAGGGAAATTGGACTGATACTAACGAAGATACGAGAGAGAGCTAAGGCGGAGGACAAGCGCTGGAGCTTGGTAACTAAATTACTGTATTGAACTACATTTGAAATATGATTATTTTTAAATTTTAGAGGGATTGGAATGATAGTATTCATTATACGACAGGGGACTAAGGTGGGGGAACGTGAGCTAGAACATGCTTACTAACATGATTTATTTGTGTAAAACTGACTTGCTTAATGAAAAGGAGCAAACATACGATGTTGGAAAATAGTTGAACTGAATGAAAGGAGAGAGAGAGAGAGGAGGGACGGTCCAGATATTATGAAGATAAGATAAGATTAAGAGCCGACTGGCTGGCCGGGCGTAAGGTAAATAAAGGTGACGCGAGAGATTGCGAGGTAAGGGGGAGGGAGGGGGTGTGAGGTACGAGACTTGAAAACCATGACTTACACAGGTGATTTTCTAAATTTATATGAATAACTAAGGCTTACATAGACGATTTTGTAAGTTGAAAACATGTAAAACATGTCCGTAGAGTTCTCCTGGAAACCCTAAAGAGCTACATACGTTACTTGAATTTGTCCCATAAGGCCTTAACAAACTTCTAAGTCTCGGAAATTATTTTTCTCATAAGAATTCCATACTTCTAAAATCTGTGACTGACAAAATTTACCTGAAAACCCCCAAGCGATACACACGAATTTCCAAGAAAACAAAAATTCGTCTGTGAGTCGTACGACTCACAGGGGAATTTCCAAATTCACCTGAAACCCCCACGACTCACAAACGAATTTTCTCACAGAAAAAAAAATTCGTCTGTGAGTCTTCCACCCTACTACTGTTCTCACGAAGGCTTTTAGCTGCCGCTTTGAGCTCGGGGACAGTATGGTGCTTCTGTAATTGCCTCGATTCTTTCCTCCTTCCGCAAATATATATATATATATATTATATATATATATATATATATATATATATATATATATATATATATATATATATATATATATAATATATATATATATATATTTATATATATATATATATATATATATATATATATATATATATATATATTTATTGGTGTATACTGGCAGCAGGTTTTCTTTTAAATATCTATCATTGAATATGACCGCATATTCTGTATTTACTATTTTCTGATTTAGGGCTTCTATCCGTCTAACTATTTTCTTAGCATCAGGGCTTAGCTGAAATAGGAGTTCTCCAAAACTCATTTTCGTAATTTCCAGGTGAAGAAAAGAAGTGAATTACTATAGAATGTATTACACTTATTTATAAAATTTGCACAACGTTTCGAACCTCCATGGTTCATTCTCAAGTGAAAAGATTTTTCAGGACTGGTTGATTTTATTCCCGCACTGGGTCACGTGATAAGACAATAAAGGTGAAAACATGGGGGGGATACATAAGGATAAATGGGGGGTGAAACATAAGAACATAAGAATAGAGGTAACTGCGGAAGGCCTATTGGCCCATACGAGGCAGCTCCTATCTACATACAAAGATTAATCAAGTGTAATTGGCCTGCTATGTTGAACAGTGTCTTCTGTGTTGGCATCGTTATGTTCTGATCTTGTCCTTACTCTCATGGTGGGTAGAGTAAATAGTTCCGTGATTTGGGTGTTCATTGTAGGTTGTTCTATTCTAATGTGAATTGCTTCAAGAATTTGTAATCTTCTTGCATCTTGGGTTTTGTCTATTATACAGGTATTTTTGTTCAACATTTCTCTTGCTAGTGTGATGTCATGGGCTTGTCTCATGTGATTCCTGGGGGCACCGGATTGAAGATGGCATGTCAAATGCCTCGTCAGCTTGGTCGACGTCATACCTATGTACTTAAATTGAAGGTTACATCCTTCGTGGGGGCAAGTGTACATGTATACAACGCTTGACTGCTGTAGAGGGTTCTCCGTCGGCTTCGGGCTGTTTTTGATATGGAGTTCGGAAGTCTTCCGAACTTCTTCGGAAGAGTTTGAAAAATGAAATCAGATTTAGCATAGAGTGGAATAGACCTGTAGGAGAAAATTCTGTTAAAGTGCCAGATTTTCGAAAAGCTGATTTTATAGCCTAAGAATTTTTTTGGGTCAAATAGATTGGAAAGTCCATCACCAGATTTCTCTGGTGATGGTTTGGTTGTTGGAAGAGATTATATGTTCCTTAATGGAGCCCTGATGCTTATGCATCGTTTCTCTTCCCACAACCAAACCATCATATAATCTCTTCCCACAACCAAACCATCACCAGAGAAATCTTAGCAAACAACACAGAAATCATCGATAGATACAGCGATAGCAGGCGGCTTGACATCTGCGAGGCACTACATATCAAGAAGTCAACACGAGCAATCAACAGCCAATTAATGCACAACAATATCTACCCACTTCAAGACTCCGCTCCTATATAGAAGCATCAAGAAATATGGGCCAATAGGCCCTCTGCAATTACTTCCATTCTTACCTTCAATACCCATTGTTTCGTGTTCTATCCTGTGTTGAGAGTTTTGTTCACCTCATCCAAAACTGTTGTAACATATTACCTCACCCAAAATGCGGGTATAAAATGAAAAATGAAAGCTGTTTAAATCATAGCATAAGTAAGAACTCTGTTTAGTGTTTGCAGGTAATAGTTGTGTACGTGTAAACTAAAAGTCTTTGAAATGTAATAAAATATTACGAAACGCGTTCAAGTGTCGCGTCAGACTAAAATAAAAATGAATTTTGGAGAATTGATTTTTCAATTACCATCAACAGTGAAAAGAAACATAAGAAAGATCGAGAAAATTCGTGTTAGAATTATTAATCTTACTTTTTCGGTCATATTTAATATATATATATATGGTCTGACCATATATATATATATATATATGGATTGACACTGTTATATGACAGTGTCAGACCACGGAGGAAAATTGAAACAGGAATTTCCTTAAGTACTTTCGTATATTAATACATCTTCAGAAGGATTGGATTTACAGATTGAGTACTGGACATAAATAGGCAGGAGAGAATGGTGGAGTGAGGTGAGGTACAATACATGTACAATACAGACGGCCTATTGGCCCATCTGATGCAGCAACCACACACAGGCCCACACATAGATAATTATAGCACAAAATAGTAAATATTTACAATGAATTAGTGAGACAAATGTGTTCCAATGATCCTACATAAATCGCCCTCTAAATTGATCTATTAAAAATGGATCTAAGTTATATAGACCACTGCTAATGGTCAAATTACTTTCTTTTGTGATCTGTATCAAAGCAGATTCAATTATGTTTCTGTTATAGTTATAGGTGCTTTTACAATTCGTTATTGAAGAAGCCATCGCCCAATCAATTTGGTGAGCATCTGCTGACAGATGAACAAACAAAGCATTAGACAATTGGTCATGTCTTACAGAGTATTTATGTTGCGAAATTCTACATTTCAAATCTTTAGATGTTTGCCCAACATAGAACTTATTACAGTCTTTACAAGGTATTATATAAATGACACAATTATCACTACGAGGGCTGTTCCTAACTTATAGCTTACCAACAAGAATATATACAATAATATATACAATATTATATACAGAATATATACAATACAATATATATATAATTTTCATGGCAATGTAGGCCTAATGGAGTATTTTTAAACGCTACAATTAGCTAAATATACTTTAAAACACATTACAAGTACTCTACTGAAGATAATGAAATATAATAATCAGTAATAATCAGCTGGCCGAAAAGCTTTGCGTAATAGTGGCTTTTGGCATTGTATGTACTAGCTCTATCTATAAATCCATCAACTTTGTATCTTACCTTGTATGTATGTACCTTACTGAATAAAAATTTATTTATTTATTTATTTATTCATAGTAAATTTATCTGGGTGTAAATTTAGCTGGAGAGAAAAAGGCTCTGCCAGGAGTTGAACCTGAGTCTGCCACTGTAAAGGCGGCCGTGCTGACCGCTGCACCACAGAGTCGGGTTCTGGAATTATTGTGTTTATTATATAAATGTTGTGGAAAAAATGTTTATATAAGCAATATAAATGATCATAAGTTGTAAGGTGTGTGAGGGTAATTATTACAATACAAGGTGTGGCACGGTTACAATACAATGGTGTGGCAGTAAGTGTTACTGTACAAGATGAGGCAGTAAATATTTCAGGACAAGAGTGCGGCAGTGATACAATATACGGTGTGGCAACAACGTGTTACATTATAAAGTGTGGCAGTGTTACATTACATAGTGTGGCAGAAAGTTTTACCATACAAGGTGTGGCAGTAAGTATTACAATACAAGGGTGTGACAGTAAGAGTTACATTACAGGGTGTGGCAGTAAGAGCTACATTACAGGGTGTGGCAGTAAGAGTTACATTACAAGGTGTGGCAGTAAGAGTTACATTACAGGGTGTGGCAGTAAGAGTTACATTACAGGGTGTGGCAGTAAGAGCTACATTACAGGGTGTGGCAGTAAGAGTTACATTACAGGGTGTGGCAGTAAGAGTTACATTACAGGGTGTGGCAATAAGAGTTACATTACAGGGTGTGGCAGTAACAGTTACATTACAGGGTGTGACAGTAAGAGTAACATTACACGGTGTGGCAGTAAGAGTTACATTAGAGGGTGTGGCAGTAAGAGTTGCATTACACGGTGTAGCAGTAAGAGTTACATTACAGGGTGTGGCAGTAAGAGTTACATTACAGTGTGTGGCAGTAAGAGTTACATTACACGGTGTGGCAGTAAGAGTTACATTACTCGGTGTGGCAGTAAGAGTTACATTAAAGGGTGTGGCAGTAAGAGTTACATTACAGTGTGTGGCAGTAAGAGTTACATTACAGGATGTGGCAGTAAGAGTTACATTACAGCGCGTGGCAGTAAGAGTTACATTACAGGGTGTGGCAGTAAGATTTACATTACAGGGTGTGGCAGTAAGAGTTACATTACAGGGTGTGGCAGTAAGAGTTACATTACAGGGTGTGGCAGAAAGAGTTACATTACACGGTGTGGCAGTAAGAGTTTCATTACAGGTTGTGGCAGTAAGAGTTACTTTACAGGGTGTGGCAGTAAGAGTTACATTACAGGGTGTGGCAGTAAGAGTTACATTACAGGGTGTGGCAGTAAGAGTTACATTACAGGGTGTGGCAGTAAGAGTTACATTACAGGGTGTGGCAGTAAGAGTTACATTACAGGATGTGGCAGTAGGTGTTACAATGCAAAATGCAGTAGTATTACAATACAAAATGTGGGAATATGTCTTGAAATGCAAGATGTGATTGTATTACAATACACGGTGTAGAAGTAAGTATTTCAATACAAGGTGTGGCAGTGTAACAATACAACGTGTGGCAGTGTAACAATACAACATGTGGCAGTGTAACAATACAACATGTGGCAGTGTAACAATACAACGTGTGGCAGTGTAACAATACTAGGTGTGGCAGTGTAACAATACAACATGTGGCAGTGTAACAATACAACATGTGGCAGTGTAACAATACAACATGTGGCAGTGTAACAATACAACATGTGGCAGTGTAACAGTACAACATGTGGCAGTGTAACAATACAACATGTGGCAGTGTAACAATACAACATGTGGCAGTGTAACAATACAACATGTGGCAGTGAAACAATACAACATGTGGCAGTGTAACAATACTAGGTGTGGCAGTGTAACAACACAACATGTGGCAGTGTAACAATACAACATGTGGCAGTGTAACAGTACAACATGTGGCAGTGTAACAATACAACATGTGGCAGTGTAACAATACAACATGTGGCAGTGTAACAATACAACATGTGGCAGTGAAACAATACAACATGTGGCAGTGTAACAATACTAGGTGTGGCAGTGTAACAACACAACATGTGGCAGTGTAACAATACAACGTGTGGCAGTGTAACAATACAACATGTGGCAGTGTAACAATACTAGGTATGGCAGTGTAACAATACAACATGTGGCAGTGTAACAATACAACATGTGGCAGTGAAACAATACAACATGTGGCAGAGTAACAATACAACATGTGGCAGTGTAACAATACGAGGTGTGTCAGTGTAACAATACAACGTGTGGCAGTGTAACAATGAAACTTATGGCAGTGTAACAATACAACATGTGGCAGTGTAACAATACAAGGTTTTGCAGTGTAACAATACAATATGTGGCAGTGTAACAATACAACATGTGGAAGTGTAACAATACAACGTGTGGCAGTGTAACAATACAACGTGTGGCAGTGTAACAATGAAACTTATGGCAGTGTAACAATACAACATGTGGAAGTGTAACAATACAACGTGTGGCAGTGTAACAATACAACGTGTGGCAGTGTAACAATGAAACTTATGGCAGTGTAACAATACAACATGTGGCAGTGTAACAATACTAGGTGTTGCAGTGTAACAATACAATATGTGGAAGTGTAACAATACAACGTGTGGCAGTGTAACAATACAAGGTGTGGCGGTGTAACAATACAACATGTGGCAGTGTAACAATACAACATGTAGCAGTGTAACAATACAACGTGTGACAGTGTAACAATACAACATATGGCAGTGTAACAATACAACAATTGGCAGTGTAACAATACAACGTGTGGCAGTGTAACAATACAACATATGGCAGTGTAACAATACAACAATTGGCAGTGTAACAATACAACGTGTGGCAGTGTAACAATACAACAATTGGCAGTGTAACAATACAAGGTATTGCGGTGTAACAACAACATGTAGCAGTGTAACAATACAACGTGTGGCAGTGTAACAATACAACATTCCTTAATGTGTTGCGTAAGAAAGCAATCGTCAATTAATTCTAGAAAATCTTCTGCTTCACTATTCCCTGTTTTGTTCAATCAGTTTATTCCACTAAAATTAAAGTCACCCATGACATAAATACTGTTAGATCTAGATGCTCTAGATATTTCATCTCATAGATGCTTTGCTTCCATTCTGTCTAAATTTGGTGGCCTATATATAACTCCTACTATAATATTGTTTGCTTTTTCGTTTATTTCTATCCAAATAGTTTCTGTGTGTGGCTCAGTTTTTATTCCCTCTTTGAGACTACATTTCAAATGTCCCTATCATATATGGCTGCTCCCCATCCTAGTCTAATATATCGATCTGTGTGAAATAGTTTAAATCCATTTATTTGATATTCAGCTAATAATTCTCTATTTTCTACATTCATCCGCGTTTCGGTAGGTGCAATAATATCTATTTTTTTAATTATAGCATAAAATAGTAAATATTTACAATGAATTAGTGAGACAAATGTGTTCCAATGATCCTACATAAATCGCCCTTTAATTGATCTATTAAAAATGGATCTAAGTTATATAGACCACTGCTAATGTTCAAATTAATTTCTTTTGTGATCTGTATCGAAGCAGATTCAATTATGTTTCTGTTATAGTTATAGGTGCTTTTGCAATTCGTTATTGAAGAAGCCATCTCCCAATCAATTTGGTGAGCATCTTCTGACAGATGAACAAACAAAGCATTAGACAATTGGCCATGTCTTACAGAATATTTATGTTGCGAAATTCTACATTTCAAATCTTTAGATGTTTGCCCAACAAAGAACTTATTACAGTCTTTACAAGGTATTTTATAAATGACACAATTATCACTACGAGGGCTGTTCCTAACTTATAGCTTACCAACAAGCATATATACAATAATATATACAATATTATATACAGAATATATACAATACAATATATATATATATATATATATATATATATATATATATATATATATATATATATATATATATATATATATATATATATATATATATATAATTTTCATGGCAATGTAGGCCTAATGGAGTATTTTTAAACGCTATAATTAGCTAAATATACTTTAAAACACATTACAAGTACTCTACTGAAGATAATGAAATTTAATAATCAGTAATAATCAGCTGGCCGAAAGGCTTTGCGTAATAGTGGCTTTAGGCACTGTATGTACTAGCTCTATCTATAAATCCATCAACTTTGTATCTTACCTTGTATGCAAGTACCTTACCTGAATAAAAA